>NW_027194823.1:0-15145 GCF_032444005.1 Ranitomeya imitator | reverse complement strand
TGAGCCGGAAAGCAGAGCGGTGACGTCACCGCTCTGCTTTCCGGCTCACAGACAGTACAGGAGGAGAGCAGAGAAGCAGAGCGCAGCGCTGGAGGACAGACAGCGGTAGGTAAGTATCTAGTGTTTGTTTTTTTTTACTTTTAGCATGGTAACCAGGGTAAACATCGGGTTACTAAGCGCGGCCCTGCGCTTAGTTACCCGATATTTACCCTGGTTACCGGCATCGTTGGTCGCTGGAGAGCGGTCTGTGTGACAGCTCTCCAGCGACCAAACAGCGACGCTGCAGCGATCCGAATCGTTGTCGGTATCGCTGCAGCGTCGCTTAATGTGAAGGGGCCTTTACACTCCGGTGTGTGAAACGTCCATCGCCGTCAACTTCCCGTACTGTGCCAGCCCTAAAGCACAGCACAGCGTTTATTATTAAGTCAACGGTGTGCTCAGCTTTACGGGCGGGAATCACAGTGTCAGTGCGGAAAGATGACGGCGAGGGACATGGTAGACACCTTTTTATATTTGTGGGGTATTGTTCACTTTTTATTTGAGTGTTTAAAACACTGCGCTACTAACCCAATATTCCCTTGTTTAAAACAAAGACATCGCTGGATCGGTCTAAATTCGCCGATCCAACAATGACAGCGTCTGATCAGTTACCCAAAAAAAATTCCAAATCATTCGCTGACACCAAAAAACTCACAGCAGGGGCTCAATCGTTTTACGATTTCAGAAAAGATAACGTTGGTTACACACAAAAACCAACTTTATCTATACTGAAATTGTTGTGTGATGGTACATTGTAAACTTGACATATTGAGCAATGCTGTTTGTGTTTGTAACATCTGAGTACAATGAGCGACAGCCCTATAAAACAATGAAAAAAACAAATTGATAAATATTGTCAGACATTGCACATCAGGTGTTACAAAGACAAGATTTGTGTATACGGCGCAAGGTGTGATTTGGTGCAAACTTTATTTGAGACAATAAAAACTAATTTTTAAAAAAAAAAATAACATTTATTTAGGGTACAAAAAAAAAAAATTGGGAAATGTTATTAGGGGGTACCAACATCCGCAATTAAAGGGGATTGATATCCCACACTTTTTGGGGGTGTTGAGGAGACCGAGGAGGAGGACGAGGGGGAGGAAGCAGCATACTCTATGACACTAGACGGGATGCCGACATCAATCCAGCCAGTGGATGGTGGCGAGACTAGCAAAGCAGGAGGTGAGGGAGGAGGAGGGACGACCAGTGTCCTTGGCTGGCTACTCCGGCTCCGGGTAGACCCAGGCTGTGATGGTGTACTCCTTGTAGACCCAGGCTGGGTACTGGGTGTACTCCGTGTAGACCCAGCCTGGGTACTTGGTGTGCTCCGGGTCGACCCGGGGTGTTTTCTGGTGGTACTTTTGGGAGCAGCCATAGCCAAGGTCGTAGTACTTGTCGTCGTCTTCTTCTTCTTTTTCCTCCTCTCTCCCTCTGGGTGTGGGTCGGCTTCCCGTCTGTGTCCCCTTGAAGGCCTATCAGGCTCTGAACTTTGGGGCTCTGTTCTGTGGTGGCGGTGGCGGTGGCGGTGGCCCTCGGCACGCGGAGCTCTGTGGTGGTGCTCTGCAGCAGGAGTCGGAGTCATGGCAGCCAGCGATGGTACTGCGGGCATATTTGTCGCTGACTGCATGACCCGAGCCTGCTGCAGAGCACTGACATATACATTGTTGCAGCCCTGCATGACCGAAATCTGGAGTTCCGGCGTGAGATGTTCAACCATGCCGTTGTGAATGGCAGTAAAAAAAATGTTTGGCCGGCCTCGAGAGATCCGTTTCGATGTTTTCAAGACGCCGTTCGATATTGCACATTTTATCGCACAGCGCCTTGAAACCATTCTGAAATACGGTGCTCAGATGTAAAAATTCGGGCATGGGCGCCCTGTCCGAGGCCCGCTGACGCTGTCGGGAAGACCCGAAGGAAGGAGCGACAGAGGCCTCGGCCAGGGGAACATCTGTCCGGCTGCCGGTTCGCCAGATTGTGGTGGTGCAGACCTGCTCTCGCTGTGGGATGGCTGCGACTGTTCAGATGGCGCTTCACAAAGGACCGCTCCAGAGGGTCGGACAGTCTCGCGGGTGCTGCTGTGTGTTCTGTGAAAACATAAGGAAACCATTAGTATACTAAATATCACATTTCACATGCGTCATTAATTTAACTTTACCGCCAGGTATCCATTGCCGCCATTAATATTAACCTATTTTTAATATTGACACTGCATATGCACCATCAATATTAAAAAAAAGGTATTTATTTAATTCACAATAGTCACCCATGGTTGTGGTTTGCAACGCCAGACAATTATGCTTACGTTGGAACTGCCATGACGTCACGGTCATGTGACCGAGACGTCATCACAGGTCCTGCGAGCTGAGCAACCATGGGAACATAACCTGCTTTGCAGTGGAATGTATGCCGTATCTATTCTATTTTACTTTTTTGTGTATAAAAAATCGGGGATACACCTGGATAGCCACTATACTACTACACTATTAAATATTGGCTGGGCATGGCCAATCTACTATTTTTCTGTGTTCTGTATACTTCAGATTTCAGTGAAATTGCTAGTAAGTCAAGCTCAACATTGTAGTAATCCCAGAAGGCTCAGAGCACGGAGCCGCTGTGTCAAGTGTGAGAAGACCAGAAATGAATAAAAAATTCTAGGTCAACGAGGCGTGAAAAGTAAAAACAAAATACTTTATTCACTTCAATCAGAAGCAGAGGATGAAACATCTGCACAATACAATAAAAACACTATCTACGCGTTTCAGGTCTGATGTTCCCTGTCACCTGAAACGCGTAGATAGTGTCTATTGTATTGTGCTGATGTTTCATCCTCTGCTTATGATTGAAGAGGATAAAAGTATGTATTTTTTACTTTTCACGCCTCGGTGAGCTTTCCTTTTTTTCTTCATTTCTATACTTTGTACTTGCCAAAATAACTGGCTGGGCAATAAGCTACGTGGCTGGAATGTAGTATGTGAATATGCATGTTGTAAAAACTAGGTGTGTGCATAGGTACTATACTTACTCTCTGCTTTCAAGGACCGGTCGCAAGAACTGCAGTATACGGTTGTACATATACACCGAGGTCCTTGAAGCGGCAGCACCACTACAAAACCAGGGATTCAAGCTTCAGGAGGCTAATTTGCATATTCCAGGTGCCTTCTGGGAGAAGCGAAGTCTCCCTAAGCTAGAAGATCGTTGGGTACAGCCGGGACCAGCTGCTTCGAAAGCATCACCAAACCAGGGATTCAAGCTTCAGGAGGCTAATTTGCATATTCCAGGTGCCTTCTGGGAGAAGCGAAGTCTCCCTAAGCTAGAAGATCGTTGGGTACAGCCGGGACCAGCTGCTTCGAAAGCATCACCAAACCAGGGATTCAAGCTTCAGGAGGCTAATTTGCATATTCCAGGTGCCTTCTGGGAGAAGCGAAGTCTCCCTAAGCTAGAAGATCGTTGGGTACAGCCGGGACCAGCTGCTTCGAAAGCATCACCAAACCAGGGATTCAAGCTTCAGGAGGCTAATTTGCATATTCCAGGTGCCTTCTGGGAGAAGCGAAGTCTCCCTAAGCTAGAAGATCGTTGGGTACAGCCGGGACCAGCTGCTTCGAAAGCATCACCAAACCAGGGATTCAAGCTTCAGGAGGCTAATTTGCATATTCCAGGTGCCTTCTGGGAGAAGCGAAGTCTCCCTAAGCTAGAAGATCGTTGGGTACAGCCGGGACCAGCTGCTTCGAAAGCATCACCAAACCAGGGATTCAAGCTTCAGGAGGCTAATTTGCATATTCCAGGTGCCTTCTGGGAGAAGCGAAGTCTCCCTAAGCTAGAAGATCGTTGGGTACAGCCGGGACCAGCTGCTTCGAAAGCATCACCAAACCAGGGATTCAAGCTTCAGGAGGCTAATTTGCATATTCCAGGTGCCTTCTGGGAGAAGCGAAGTCTCCCTAAGCTAGAAGATCGTTGGGTACAGCCGGGACCAGCTGCTTCGCAAGCATCACCAAACCAGGGATTCAAGCTTCAGGAGGCTAATTTGCATATTCCAGGTGCCTTCTGGGAGAAGCGAAGTCTCCCTAAGCTAGAAGATCGTTGGGTACAGCCGGGACCAGCTGCTTCGCAAGCATCACCAAACCAGGGATTCAAGCTTCAGGAGGCTAATTTGCATATTCCAGGTGCCTTCTGGGAGAAGCGAAGTCTCCCTAAGCTAGAAGATCGTTGGGTACAGCCGGGACCAGCTGCTTCGCAAGCATCACCAAACCAGGGATTCAAGCTTCAGGAGGCTAATTTGCATATTCCAGGTGCCTTCTGGGAGAAGCGAAGTCTCCCTAAGCTAGAAGATCGTTGGGTACAGCCGGGACCAGCTGCTTCGAAAGCATCACCAAACCAGGGATTCAAGCTTCAGGAGGCTAATTTGCATATTCCAGGTGCCTTCTGGGAGAAGCGAAGTCTCCCTAAGCTAGAAGATCGTTGGGTACAGCCGGGACCAGCTGCTTCGAAAGCATCACCAAACCAGGGATTCAAGCTTCAGGAGGCTAATTTGCATATTCCAGGTGCCTTCTGGGAGAAGCGAAGTCTCCCTAAGCTAGAAGATCGTTGGGTACAGCCGGGACCAGCTGCTTCGAAAGCATCACCAAACCAGGGATTCAAGCTTCAGGAGGCTAATTTGCATATTCCAGGTGCCTTCTGGGAGAAGCGAAGTCTCCCTAAGCTAGAAGATCGTTGGGTACAGCCGGGACCAGCTGCTTCGAAAGCATCACCAAACCAGGGATTCAAGCTTCAGGAGGCTAATTTGCATATTCCAGGTGCCTTCTGGGAGAAGCGAAGTCTCCCTAAGCTAGAAGATCGTTGGGTACAGCCGGGACCAGCTGCTTCGAAAGCATCACCAAACCAGGGATTCAAGCTTCAGGAGGCTAATTTGCATATTCCAGGTGCCTTCTGGGAGAAGCGAAGTCTCCCTAAGCTAGAAGATCGTTGGGTACAGCCGGGACCAGCTGCTTCGAAAGCATCACCAAACCAGGGATTCAAGCTTCAGGAGGCTAATTTGCATATTCCAGGTGCCTTCTGGGAGAAGCGAAGTCTCCCTAAGCTAGAAGATCGTTGGGTACAGCCGGGACCAGCTGCTTCGAAAGCATCACCAAACCAGGGATTCAAGCTTCAGGAGGCTAATTTGCATATTCCAGGTGCCTTCTGGGAGAAGCGAAGTCTCCCTAAGCTAGAAGATCGTTGGGTACAGCCGGGACCAGCTGCTTCGAAAGCATCACCAAACCAGGGATTCAAGCTTCAGGAGGCTAATTTGCATATTCCAGGTGCCTTCTGGGAGAAGCGAAGTCTCCCTAAGCTAGAAGATCGTTGGGTACAGCCGGGACCAGCTGCTTCGAAAGCATCACCAAACCAGGGATTCAAGCTTCAGGAGGCTAATTTGCATATTCCAGGTGCCTTCTGGGAGAAGCGAAGTCTCCCTAAGCTAGAAGATCGTTGGGTACAGCCGGGACCAGCTGCTTCGAAAGCATCACCAAACCAGGGATTCAAGCTTCAGGAGGCTAATTTGCATATTCCAGGTGCCTTCTGGGAGAAGCGAAGTCTCCCTAAGCTAGAAGATCGTTGGGTACAGCCGGGACCAGCTGCTTCGAAAGCATCACCAAACCAGGGATTCAAGCTTCAGGAGGCTAATTTGCATATTCCAGGTGCCTTCTGGGAGAAGCGAAGTCTCCCTAAGCTAGAAGATCGTTGGGTACAGCCGGGACCAGCTGCTTCGAAAGCATCACCAAACCAGGGATTCAAGCTTCAGGAGGCTAATTTGCATATTCCAGGTGCCTTCTGGGAGAAGCGAAGTCTCCCTAAGCTAGAAGATCGTTGGGTACAGCCGGGACCAGCTGCTTCGAAAGCATCACCAAACCAGGGATTCAAGCTTCAGGAGGCTAATTTGCATATTCCAGGTGCCTTCTGGGAGAAGCGAAGTCTCCCTAAGCTAGAAGATCGTTGGGTACAGCCGGGACCAGCTGCTTCGAAAGCATCACCAAACCAGGGATTCAAGCTTCAGGAGGCTAATTTGCATATTCCAGGTGCCTTCTGGGAGAAGCGAAGTCTCCCTAAGCTAGAAGATCGTTGGGTACAGCCGGGACCAGCTGCTTCGAAAGCATCACCAAACCAGGGATTCAAGCTTCAGGAGGCTAATTTGCATATTCCAGGTGCCTTCTGGGAGAAGCGAAGTCTCCCTAAGCTAGAAGATCGTTGGGTACAGCCGGGACCAGCTGCTTCGAAAGCATCACCAAACCAGGGATTCAAGCTTCAGGAGGCTAATTTGCATATTCCAGGTGCCTTCTGGGAGAAGCGAAGTCTCCCTAAGCTAGAAGATCGTTGGGTACAGCCGGGACCAGCTGCTTCGAAAGCATCACCAAACCAGGGATTCAAGCTTCAGGAGGCTAATTTGCATATTCCAGGTGCCTTCTGGGAGAAGCGAAGTCTCCCTAAGCTAGAAGATCGTTGGGTACAGCCGGGACCAGCTGCTTCGAAAGCATCACCAAACCAGGGATTCAAGCTTCAGGAGGCTAATTTGCATATTCCAGGTGCCTTCTGGGAGAAGCGAAGTCTCCCTAAGCTAGAAGATCGTTGGGTACAGCCGGGACCAGCTGCTTCGAAAGCATCACCAAACCAGGGATTCAAGCTTCAGGAGGCTAATTTGCATATTCCAGGTGCCTTCTGGGAGAAGCGAAGTCTCCCTAAGCTAGAAGATCGTTGGGTACAGCCGGGACCAGCTGCTTCGAAAGCATCACCAAACCAGGGATTCAAGCTTCAGGAGGCTAATTTGCATATTCCAGGTGCCTTCTGGGAGAAGCGAAGTCTCCCTAAGCTAGAAGATCGTTGGGTACAGCCGGGACCAGCTGCTTCGAAAGCATCACCAAACCAGGGATTCAAGCTTCAGGAGGCTAATTTGCATATTCCAGGTGCCTTCTGGGAGAAGCGAAGTCTCCCTAAGCTAGAAGATCGTTGGGTACAGCCGGGACCAGCTGCTTCGAAAGCATCACCAAACCAGGGATTCAAGCTTCAGGAGGCTAATTTGCATATTCCAGGTGCCTTCTGGGAGAAGCGAAGTCTCCCTAAGCTAGAAGATCGTTGGGTACAGCCGGGACCAGCTGCTTCGCAAGCATCACCAAACCAGGGATTCAAGCTTCAGGAGGCTAATTTGCATATTCCAGGTGCCTTCTGGGAGAAGCGAAGTCTCCCTAAGCTAGAAGATCGTTGGGTACAGCCGGGACCAGCTGCTTCGCAAGCATCACCAAACCAGGGATTCAAGCTTCAGGAGGCTAATTTGCATATTCCAGGTGCCTTCTGGGAGAAGCGAAGTCTCCCTAAGCTAGAAGATCGTTGGGTACAGCCGGGACCAGCTGCTTCGCAAGCATCACCAAACCAGGGATTCAAGCTTCAGGAGGCTAATTTGCATATTCCAGGTGCCTTCTGGGAGAAGCGAAGTCTCCCTAAGCTAGAAGATCGTTGGGTACAGCCGGGACCAGCTGCTTCGAAAGCATCACCAAACCAGGGATTCAAGCTTCAGGAGGCTAATTTGCATATTCCAGGTGCCTTCTGGGAGAAGCGAAGTCTCCCTAAGCTAGAAGATCGTTGGGTACAGCCGGGACCAGCTGCTTCGAAAGCATCACCAAACCAGGGATTCAAGCTTCAGGAGGCTAATTTGCATATTCCAGGTGCCTTCTGGGAGAAGCGAAGTCTCCCTAAGCTAGAAGATCGTTGGGTACAGCCGGGACCAGCTGCTTCGAAAGCATCACCAAACCAGGGATTCAAGCTTCAGGAGGCTAATTTGCATATTCCAGGTGCCTTCTGGGAGAAGCGAAGTCTCCCTAAGCTAGAAGATCGTTGGGTACAGCCGGGACCAGCTGCTTCGAAAGCATCACCAAACCAGGGATTCAAGCTTCAGGAGGCTAATTTGCATATTCCAGGTGCCTTCTGGGAGAAGCGAAGTCTCCCTAAGCTAGAAGATCGTTGGGTACAGCCGGGACCAGCTGCTTCGAAAGCATCACCAAACCAGGGATTCAAGCTTCAGGAGGCTAATTTGCATATTCCAGGTGCCTTCTGGGAGAAGCGAAGTCTCCCTAAGCTAGAAGATCGTTGGGTACAGCCGGGACCAGCTGCTTCGAAAGCATCACCAAACCAGGGATTCAAGCTTCAGGAGGCTAATTTGCATATTCCAGGTGCCTTCTGGGAGAAGCGAAGTCTCCCTAAGCTAGAAGATCGTTGGGTACAGCCGGGACCAGCTGCTTCGAAAGCATCACCAAACCAGGGATTCAAGCTTCAGGAGGCTAATTTGCATATTCCAGGTGCCTTCTGGGAGAAGCGAAGTCTCCCTAAGCTAGAAGATCGTTGGGTACAGCCGGGACCAGCTGCTTCGAAAGCATCACCAAACCAGGGATTCAAGCTTCAGGAGGCTAATTTGCATATTCCAGGTGCCTTCTGGGAGAAGCGAAGTCTCCCTAAGCTAGAAGATCGTTGGGTACAGCCGGGACCAGCTGCTTCGAAAGCATCACCAAACCAGGGATTCAAGCTTCAGGAGGCTAATTTGCATATTCCAGGTGCCTTCTGGGAGAAGCGAAGTCTCCCTAAGCTAGAAGATCGTTGGGTACAGCCGGGACCAGCTGCTTCGAAAGCATCACCAAACCAGGGATTCAAGCTTCAGGAGGCTAATTTGCATATTCCAGGTGCCTTCTGGGAGAAGCGAAGTCTCCCTAAGCTAGAAGATCGTTGGGTACAGCCGGGACCAGCTGCTTCGAAAGCATCACCAAACCAGGGATTCAAGCTTCAGGAGGCTAATTTGCATATTCCAGGTGCCTTCTGGGAGAAGCGAAGTCTCCCTAAGCTAGAAGATCGTTGGGTACAGCCGGGACCAGCTGCTTCGAAAGCATCACCAAACCAGGGATTCAAGCTTCAGGAGGCTAATTTGCATATTCCAGGTGCCTTCTGGGAGAAGCGAAGTCTCCCTAAGCTAGAAGATCGTTGGGTACAGCCGGGACCAGCTGCTTCGAAAGCATCACCAAACCAGGGATTCAAGCTTCAGGAGGCTAATTTGCATATTCCAGGTGCCTTCTGGGAGAAGCGAAGTCTCCCTAAGCTAGAAGATCGTTGGGTACAGCCGGGACCAGCTGCTTCGAAAGCATCACCAAACCAGGGATTCAAGCTTCAGGAGGCTAATTTGCATATTCCAGGTGCCTTCTGGGAGAAGCGAAGTCTCCCTAAGCTAGAAGATCGTTGGGTACAGCCGGGACCAGCTGCTTCGAAAGCATCACCAAACCAGGGATTCAAGCTTCAGGAGGCTAATTTGCATATTCCAGGTGCCTTCTGGGAGAAGCGAAGTCTCCCTAAGCTAGAAGATCGTTGGGTACAGCCGGGACCAGCTGCTTCGAAAGCATCACCAAACCAGGGATTCAAGCTTCAGGAGGCTAATTTGCATATTCCAGGTGCCTTCTGGGAGAAGCGAAGTCTCCCTAAGCTAGAAGATCGTTGGGTACAGCCGGGACCAGCTGCTTCGAAAGCATCACCAAACCAGGGATTCAAGCTTCAGGAGGCTAATTTGCATATTCCAGGTGCCTTCTGGGAGAAGCGAAGTCTCCCTAAGCTAGAAGATCGTTGGGTACAGCCGGGACCAGCTGCTTCGAAAGCATCACCAAACCAGGGATTCAAGCTTCAGGAGGCTAATTTGCATATTCCAGGTGCCTTCTGGGAGAAGCGAAGTCTCCCTAAGCTAGAAGATCGTTGGGTACAGCCGGGACCAGCTGCTTCGAAAGCATCACCAAACCAGGGATTCAAGCTTCAGGAGGCTAATTTGCATATTCCAGGTGCCTTCTGGGAGAAGCGAAGTCTCCCTAAGCTAGAAGATCGTTGGGTACAGCCGGGACCAGCTGCTTCGAAAGCATCACCAAACCAGGGATTCAAGCTTCAGGAGGCTAATTTGCATATTCCAGGTGCCTTCTGGGAGAAGCGAAGTCTCCCTAAGCTAGAAGATCGTTGGGTACAGCCGGGACCAGCTGCTTCGAAAGCATCACCAAACCAGGGATTCAAGCTTCAGGAGGCTAATTTGCATATTCCAGGTGCCTTCTGGGAGAAGCGAAGTCTCCCTAAGCTAGAAGATCGTTGGGTACAGCCGGGACCAGCTGCTTCGAAAGCATCACCAAACCAGGGATTCAAGCTTCAGGAGGCTAATTTGCATATTCCAGGTGCCTTCTGGGAGAAGCGAAGTCTCCCTAAGCTAGAAGATCGTTGGGTACAGCCGGGACCAGCTGCTTCGAAAGCATCACCAAACCAGGGATTCAAGCTTCAGGAGGCTAATTTGCATATTCCAGGTGCCTTCTGGGAGAAGCGAAGTCTCCCTAAGCTAGAAGATCGTTGGGTACAGCCGGGACCAGCTGCTTCGAAAGCATCACCAAACCAGGGATTCAAGCTTCAGGAGGCTAATTTGCATATTCCAGGTGCCTTCTGGGAGAAGCGAAGTCTCCCTAAGCTAGAAGATCGTTGGGTACAGCCGGGACCAGCTGCTTCGAAAGCATCACCAAACCAGGGATTCAAGCTTCAGGAGGCTAATTTGCATATTCCAGGTGCCTTCTGGGAGAAGCGAAGTCTCCCTAAGCTAGAAGATCGTTGGGTACAGCCGGGACCAGCTGCTTCGAAAGCATCACCAAACCAGGGATTCAAGCTTCAGGAGGCTAATTTGCATATTCCAGGTGCCTTCTGGGAGAAGCGAAGTCTCCCTAAGCTAGAAGATCGTTGGGTACAGCCGGGACCAGCTGCTTCGAAAGCATCACCAAACCAGGGATTCAAGCTTCAGGAGGCTAATTTGCATATTCCAGGTGCCTTCTGGGAGAAGCGAAGTCTCCCTAAGCTAGAAGATCGTTGGGTACAGCCGGGACCAGCTGCTTCGAAAGCATCACCAAACCAGGGATTCAAGCTTCAGGAGGCTAATTTGCATATTCCAGGTGCCTTCTGGGAGAAGCGAAGTCTCCCTAAGCTAGAAGATCGTTGGGTACAGCCGGGACCAGCTGCTTCGAAAGCATCACCAAACCAGGGATTCAAGCTTCAGGAGGCTAATTTGCATATTCCAGGTGCCTTCTGGGAGAAGCGAAGTCTCCCTAAGCTAGAAGATCGTTGGGTACAGCCGGGACCAGCTGCTTCGAAAGCATCACCAAACCAGGGATTCAAGCTTCAGGAGGCTAATTTGCATATTCCAGGTGCCTTCTGGGAGAAGCGAAGTCTCCCTAAGCTAGAAGATCGTTGGGTACAGCCGGGACCAGCTGCTTCGAAAGCATCACCAAACCAGGGATTCAAGCTTCAGGAGGCTAATTTGCATATTCCAGGTGCCTTCTGGGAGAAGCGAAGTCTCCCTAAGCTAGAAGATCGTTGGGTACAGCCGGGACCAGCTGCTTCGAAAGCATCACCAAACCAGGGATTCAAGCTTCAGGAGGCTAATTTGCATATTCCAGGTGCCTTCTGGGAGAAGCGAAGTCTCCCTAAGCTAGAAGATCGTTGGGTACAGCCGGGACCAGCTGCTTCGAAAGCATCACCAAACCAGGGATTCAAGCTTCAGGAGGCTAATTTGCATATTCCAGGTGCCTTCTGGGAGAAGCGAAGTCTCCCTAAGCTAGAAGATCGTTGGGTACAGCCGGGACCAGCTGCTTCGAAAGCATCACCAAACCAGGGATTCAAGCTTCAGGAGGCTAATTTGCATATTCCAGGTGCCTTCTGGGAGAAGCGAAGTCTCCCTAAGCTAGAAGATCGTTGGGTACAGCCGGGACCAGCTGCTTCGAAAGCATCACCAAACCAGGGATTCAAGCTTCAGGAGGCTAATTTGCATATTCCAGGTGCCTTCTGGGAGAAGCGAAGTCTCCCTAAGCTAGAAGATCGTTGGGTACAGCCGGGACCAGCTGCTTCGAAAGCATCACCAAACCAGGGATTCAAGCTTCAGGAGGCTAATTTGCATATTCCAGGTGCCTTCTGGGAGAAGCGAAGTCTCCCTAAGCTAGAAGATCGTTGGGTACAGCCGGGACCAGCTGCTTCGAAAGCATCACCAAACCAGGGATTCAAGCTTCAGGAGGCTAATTTGCATATTCCAGGTGCCTTCTGGGAGAAGCGAAGTCTCCCTAAGCTAGAAGATCGTTGGGTACAGCCGGGACCAGCTGCTTCGAAAGCATCACCAAACCAGGGATTCAAGCTTCAGGAGGCTAATTTGCATATTCCAGGTGCCTTCTGGGAGAAGCGAAGTCTCCCTAAGCTAGAAGATCGTTGGGTACAGCCGGGACCAGCTGCTTCGAAAGCATCACCAAACCAGGGATTCAAGCTTCAGGAGGCTAATTTGCATATTCCAGGTGCCTTCTGGGAGAAGCGAAGTCTCCCTAAGCTAGAAGATCGTTGGGTACAGCCGGGACCAGCTGCTTCGAAAGCATCACCAAACCAGGGATTCAAGCTTCAGGAGGCTAATTTGCATATTCCAGGTGCCTTCTGGGAGAAGCGAAGTCTCCCTAAGCTAGAAGATCGTTGGGTACAGCCGGGACCAGCTGCTTCGAAAGCATCACCAAACCAGGGATTCAAGCTTCAGGAGGCTAATTTGCATATTCCAGGTGCCTTCTGGGAGAAGCGAAGTCTCCCTAAGCTAGAAGATCGTTGGGTACAGCCGGGACCAGCTGCTTCGAAAGCATCACCAAACCAGGGATTCAAGCTTCAGGAGGCTAATTTGCATATTCCAGGTGCCTTCTGGGAGAAGCGAAGTCTCCCTAAGCTAGAAGATCGTTGGGTACAGCCGGGACCAGCTGCTTCGAAAGCATCACCAAACCAGGGATTCAAGCTTCAGGAGGCTAATTTGCATATTCCAGGTGCCTTCTGGGAGAAGCGAAGTCTCCCTAAGCTAGAAGATCGTTGGGTACAGCCGGGACCAGCTGCTTCGAAAGCATCACCAAACCAGGGATTCAAGCTTCAGGAGGCTAATTTGCATATTCCAGGTGCCTTCTGGGAGAAGCGAAGTCTCCCTAAGCTAGAAGATCGTTGGGTACAGCCGGGACCAGCTGCTTCGAAAGCATCACCAAACCAGGGATTCAAGCTTCAGGAGGCTAATTTGCATATTCCAGGTGCCTTCTGGGAGAAGCGAAGTCTCCCTAAGCTAGAAGATCGTTGGGTACAGCCGGGACCAGCTGCTTCGAAAGCATCACCAAACCAGGGATTCAAGCTTCAGGAGGCTAATTTGCATATTCCAGGTGCCTTCTGGGAGAAGCGAAGTCTCCCTAAGCTAGAAGATCGTTGGGTACAGCCGGGACCAGCTGCTTCGAAAGCATCACCAAACCAGGGATTCAAGCTTCAGGAGGCTAATTTGCATATTCCAGGTGCCTTCTGGGAGAAGCGAAGTCTCCCTAAGCTAGAAGATCGTTGGGTACAGCCGGGACCAGCTGCTTCGAAAGCATCACCAAACCAGGGATTCAAGCTTCAGGAGGCTAATTTGCATATTCCAGGTGCCTTCTGGGAGAAGCGAAGTCTCCCTAAGCTAGAAGATCGTTGGGTACAGCCGGGACCAGCTGCTTCGAAAGCATCACCAAACCAGGGATTCAAGCTTCAGGAGGCTAATTTGCATATTCCAGGTGCCTTCTGGGAGAAGCGAAGTCTCCCTAAGCTAGAAGATCGTTGGGTACAGCCGGGACCAGCTGCTTCGAAAGCATCACCAAACCAGGGATTCAAGCTTCAGGAGGCTAATTTGCATATTCCAGGTGCCTTCTGGGAGAAGCGAAGTCTCCCTAAGCTAGAAGATCGTTGGGTACAGCCGGGACCAGCTGCTTCGAAAGCATCACCAAACCAGGGATTCAAGCTTCAGGAGGCTAATTTGCATATTCCAGGTGCCTTCTGGGAGAAGCGAAGTCTCCCTAAGCTAGAAGATCGTTGGGTACAGCCGGGACCAGCTGCTTCGAAAGCATCACCAAACCAGGGATTCAAGCTTCAGGAGGCTAATTTGCATATTCCAGGTGCCTTCTGGGAGAAGCGAAGTCTCCCTAAGCTAGAAGATCGTTGGGTACAGCCGGGACCAGCTGCTTCGAAAGCATCACCAAACCAGGGATTCAAGCTTCAGGAGGCTAATTTGCATATTCCAGGTGCCTTCTGGGAGAAGCGAAGTCTCCCTAAGCTAGAAGATCGTTGGGTACAGCCGGGACCAGCTGCTTCGAAAGCATCACCAAACCAGGGATTCAAGCTTCAGGAGGCTAATTTGCATATTCCAGGTGCCTTCTGGGAGAAGCGAAGTCTCCCTAAGCTAGAAGATCGTTGGGTACAGCCGGGACCAGCTGCTTCGAAAGCATCACCAAACCAGGGATTCAAGCTTCAGGAGGCTAATTTGCATATTCCAGGTGCCTTCTGGGAGAAGCGAAGTCTCCCTAAGCTAGAAGATCGTTGGGTACAGCCGGGACCAGCTGCTTCGAAAGCATCACCAAACCAGGGATTCAAGCTTCAGGAGGCTAATTTGCATATTCCAGGTGCCTTCTGGGAGAAGCGAAGTCTCCCTAAGCTAGAAGATCGTTGGGTACAGCCGGGACCAGCTGCTTCGAAAGCATCACCAAACCAGGGATTCAAGCTTCAGGAGGCTAATTTGCATATTCCAGGTGCCTTCTGGGAGAAGCGAAGTCTCCCTAAGCTAGAAGATCGTTGGGTACAGCCGGGACCAGCTGCTTCGAAAGCATCACCAAACCAGGGATTCAAGCTTCAGGAGGCTAATTTGCATATTCCAGGTGCCTTCTGGGAGAAGCGAAGTCTCCCTAAGCTAGAAGATCGTTGGGTACAGCCGGGACCAGCTGCTTCGAAAGCATCACCAAACCAGGGATTCAAGCTTCAGGAGGCTAATTTGCATATTCCAGGTGCCTTCTGGGAGAAGCGAAGTCTCCCTAAGCTAGAAGATCGTTGGGTACAGCCGGGACCAGCTGCTTCGAAAGCATCACCAAACCAGGGATTCAAGCTTCAGGAGGCTAATTTGCATATTCCAGGTGCCTTCTGGGAGAAGCGAAGTCTCCCTAAGCTAGAAGATCGTTGGGTACAGCCGGGACCAGCTGCTTCGAAAGCATCACCAAACCAGGGATTCAGAGCTTCAGGA
>NW_027194822.1:0-119891 GCF_032444005.1 Ranitomeya imitator | reverse complement strand
TTCTTGTTCAGTCCATAGGCCTACATCATGTGGCAAACCGGTGAGCATGTGGCTATATTAATATAGGAGATACCTGAAAACATATCACACTTTTCATCATAGTGCTTTTACCAATGCATAAAATGCATGGAGAAGTCATTTCGAATGACTGGTCCTCAGTGTTGTGAGAACGATGACTGGTTAAAATTTTTGGTGGTTTCTTGTTCAGTCCATAGGCCTACATCATGTGGCAAACCGGTGAGCATGTGGCTCTATTAGTATAGGAGATACCTGAAAACATATCACACTTTTCATCATAGTGCTTTTACCAATGCATAAAATGCATGGAGAAGTCATTTCGAATGACTGGTCCTCAGTGTTGTGAGAACGATGACTGGTTAAAATTTTTGGTGGTTTCTTGTTCAGTCCATAGGCCTACATCATGTGGCAAACCGGTGAGCATGTGGCTCTATTAGTATAGGAGATACCTGAAAACATATCACACTTTTCATCATAGTGCTTTTACCAATGCATAAAATGCATGGAGAAGTCATTTCGAATGACTGGTCCTCAGTGTTGTGAGAACGATGACTGGTTAAAATTTTTGGTGGTTTCTTGTTCAGTCCATAGGCCTACATCATGTGGCAAACCGGTGAGCATGTGGCTCTATTAGTATAGGAGATACCTGAAAACATATCACACTTTTCATCATAGTGCTTTTACCAATGCATAAAATGCATGGAGAAGTCATTTCGAATGACTGGTCCTCAGTGTTGTGAGAACGATGACTGGTTAAAATTTTTGGTGGTTTCTTGTTCAGTCCATAGGCCTACATCATGTTGCAAACCGGTGAGCATGTGGCTCTATTAGTATAGGAGATACCTGAAAACATATCACACTTTTCATCATAGTGCTTTTACCAATGCATAAAATGCATGGAGAAGTCATTTCGAATGACTGGTCCTCAGTGTTGTGAGAATGATGACTGGTTAAAATTTTTGGTGGTTTCTTGTTCAGTCCATAGGCCTACATCATGTGGCAAACCGGTGAGCATGTGGCTCTATTAGTATAGGAGATACCTGAAAACATATCACACTTTTCATCATAGTGCTTTTACCAATGCATAAAATGCATGGAGAAGTCATTCCGAATGACTGGTCCTCAGTGTTGTGAGAACGATGACTGGTTAAAATTTTTGGTGGTTTCTTGTTTAGTCCATAGGCCTACATCATGTGACAAACCGGTGAGCATGTGGCTCTATTAGTATAGGAGATACCTGAAAACATATCACACTTTTCATCATAGTGCTTTTACCAATGCATAAAATGCATGGAGAAGTCATTTCGAATGACTGGTCCTCAGTGTTGTGAGAACGATGACTGGTTAAAATTTTTGGTGGTTTCTTGTTCAGTCCATAGGCCTACATCATGTGGCAAACCGGTGAGCATGTGGCTCTATTAGTATAGGAGATACCTGAAAACATATCACACTTTTCATCATAGTGCTTTTAACAAATGCATAAAATGCATGGAGAAGTCATTTCGAATGACTGGTCCTCAGTGTTGTGAGAACGATGACTGGTTAAAATTTTTGGTGGTTTCTTGTTCAGTCCATAGGCCTACATCATGTGGCAAACCGGTGAGCATGTGGCTCTATTAGTATAAGGAGATACCTGAAAACATATCACACTTTTCATCATAGTGCTTTTACCAATGCATAAAATGCATGGAGAAGTCATTTCGAATGACTGGTCCTCAGTGTTGTGAGAACGATGACTGGTTAAAATTTTTGGTGGTTTCTTGTTCAGGCCATAGGCCTACATCATGTGGCAAACCGGTGAGCATGTGGCTCTATTAGTATAGGAGATACCTGAAAACATATCACACTTTTCATCATAGTGCTTTTACCAATGCATAAAATGCATGGAGAAGTCATTTCGAATGACTGGTCCTCAGTGTTGTGAGAACGATGACTGGTTAAAATTTTTGGTGGTTTCTTGTTCAGTCCATAGGCCTACATCATGTGGCAAACCGGTGAGCATGTGGCTCTATTAGTATAGGAGATACCTGAAAACATATCACACTTTTCATTATAGTGCTTTTACCAATGCATAAAATGCATGGAGAAGTCATTTCGAATGACTGGTCCTCAGTGTTGTGAGAACGATGACTGGTTAAAATTTTTGGTGGTTTCTTGTTCAGTCCATAGGCCTACATCATGTGGCAAACCGTGTGAGCATGTGGTTCTATTAGTATAGGAGATACCTGAAAACATATCACACTTTTCATCATAGTGCTTTTACCAATGCATAAAATGCATGGAGAAGTCATTTCGAATGACTGGTCCTCAGTGTTGTGAGAACGATGACTGGTTAAAATTTTTGGTGGTTTCTTGTTCAGTCCATAGGCCTACATCATGTGTGTCAAACCGGTGAGCATGTGGCTCTATTAGTATAGGAGATACCTGAAAACATATCACACTTTTCATCATAGTGCTTTTACCAATGCATAAAATGCATGGAGAAGTCATTTCGAATGACTGGTCCTCAGTGTTGTGAGAACGATGACTGGTTAAAATTTTTGGTGGTTTCTTGTTCAGTCCATAGGCCTACATCATGTGGCAAACCGGTGAGCATGTGGCTCTATTAGTATAGGAGATACCTGAAAACATATCACACTTTTCATCATAGTGCTTTTACCAATGCATAAAATGCATGGAGAAGTCATTTCGAATGACTGGTCCTCAGTGTTGTGAGAACGATGACTGGTTAAAATTTTTGGTGGTTTCTTGTTCAGTCCATAGGCCTACATCATGTGGCAAACCGGTGAGCATGTGGCTCTATTAGTATAGGAGATACCTGAAAACATATCACACTTTTCATCATAGTGCTTTTACCAATGCATAAAATGCATGGAGAAGTCATTTCGAATGACTGGTCCTCAGTGTTGTGAGAACGATGACTGGTTAAAATTTTTGGTGGTTTCTTGTTCAGTCCATAGGCCTACATCATGTTGCAAACCGGTGAGCATGTGGCTCTATTAGTATAGGAGATACCTGAAAACATCACACTTTTTCATCATAGTGCTTTTACCAATGCATAAAATGCATGGAGAAGTCATTTCGAATGACTGGTCCTCAGTGTTGTGAGAACGATGACTGGTTAAAATTTTTGGTGGTTTCTTGTTCAGTCCATAGGCCTACATCATGTGGCAAACCGGTGAGCATGTGGCTCTATTAGTATAGGAGATACCTGAAAACATCACACTTTTCATCATAGTGCTTTTACCAATGCATAAAATGCATGGAGAAGTCATTTCGAATGACTGGTCCTCAGTGTTGTGAGAACGATGACTGGTTAAAATTTTTGGTGGTTTCTTGTTCAGTCCATAGGCCTACATCATGTGGCAAACCGGTGAGCATGTGGCTCTATTAGTATAGGAGATACCTGAAAACATATCACACTTTTCATCATAGTACTTTTACCAATGCATAAAATGCATGGAGAAGTCATTTCGAATGACTGGTCCTCAGTGTTGTGAGCAACGATGACTGGTTAAAATTTTTGGTGGTTTCTTGTTCAGTCCATAGGCCTACATCATGTGGCAAACCGGTGAGCATGTGGCTCTATTAGTATAGGAGATACCTGAAAACATATCACACTTTTCATCATAGTGCTTTTACCAATGCATAAAATGCATGGAGAAGTCATTTCGAATGACTGGTCCTCAGTGTTGTGAGAACGATGACTGGTTAAAATTTTTGGTGGTTTCTTGTTCAGTCCATAGGCCTACATCATGTGGCAAACCGGTGAGCATGTGGCTCTATTAGTATAGGAGATACCTGAAAACATATCACACTTTTCATCATAGTGCTTTTACCAATGCATAAAATGCATGGAGAAGTCATTTCGAATGACTGGTCCTCAGTGTTGTGAGAACGATGACTGGTTAAAATTTTTGGTGGTTTCTTGTTCAGTCCATAGGCCTACATCATGTGGCAAACCGGTGAGCATGTGGCTCTATTAGTATAGGAGATACCTGAAAACATATCACACTTTTCATCATAGTGCTTTTAACAAATGCATAAAATGCATGGAGAAGTCATTTCGAATGACTGGTCCTCAGTGTTGTGAGAACGATGACTGGTTAAAATTTTTGGTGGTTTCTTGTTCAGTCCATAGGCCTACATCATGTGGCAAACCGGTGAGCATGTGGCTCTATTAGTATAGGAGATACCTGAAAACATATCACACTTTTCATCATAGTGCTTTTACCAATGCATAAAATGCATGGAGAAGTCATTTCGAATGACTGGTCCTCAGTGTTGTGAGAACGATGACTGGTTAAAATTTTTGGTGGTTTCTTGTTCAGTCCATAGGCCTACATCATGTGGCAAACCGGTGAGCATGTGGCTCTATTAGTATAGGAGATACCTGAAAACATATCACACTTTTCATCATAGTGCTTTTACCAATGCATAAAATGCATGGAGAAGTCATTTCGAATGACTGGTCCTCAGTGTTGTGAGAACGATGACTGGTTAAAATTTTTGGTGGTTTCTTGTTCAGTCCATAGGCCTACATCATGTGGCAAACCGGTGAGCATGTGGCTCTATTAGTATAGGAGATACCTGAAAACATATCACACTTTTCATTATAGTGCTTTTACCAATGCATAAAATGCATGGAGAAGTCATTTCGAATGACTGGTCCTCAGTGTTGTGAGAACGATGACTGGTTAAAATTTTTGGTGGTTTCTTGTTCAGTCCATAGGCCTACATCATGTGGCAAACCGGTGAGCATGTGGCTCTATTAGTATAGGAGATACCTGAAAACATATCACACTTTTCATCATAGTGCTTTTACCAATGCATAAAATGCATGGAGAAGTCATTTCGAATGACTGGTCCTCAGTGTTGTGAGAACGATGACTGGTTAAAATTTTTGGTGGTTTCTTGTTCAGTCCATAGGCCTACATCATGTGGCAAACCGGTGAGCATGTGGCTCTATTAGTATAGGAGATACCTGAAAACATATCACACTTTTCATCATAGTGCTTTTACCAATGCATAAAATGCATGGAGAAGTCATTTCGAATGACTGGTCCTCAGTGTTGTGAGAACGATGACTGGTTAAAATTTTTGGTGGTTTCTTGTTCAGTCCATAGGCCTACATCATGTGGCAAACCGGTGAGCATGTGGCTCTATTAGTATAGGAGATACCTGAAAACATATCACACTTTTCATCATAGTGCTTTTACCAATGCATAAAATGCATGGAGAAGTCATTTCGAATGACTGGTCCTCAGTGTTGTGAGAACGATGACTGGTTAAAATTTTTGGTGGTTTCTTGTTCAGTCCATAGGCCTACATCATGTGGCAAACCGGTGAGCATGTGGCTCTATTAGTATAGGAGATACCTGAAAACATATCACACTTTTCATCATAGTGCTTTTACCAATGCATAAAATGCATGGAGAAGTCATTTCGAATGACTGGTCCTCAGTGTTGTGAGAACGATGACTGGTTAAAATTTTTGGTGGTTTCTTGTTCAGTCCATAGGCCTACATCATGTGGCAAACCGGTGAGCATGTGGCTCTATTAGTATAGGAGATACCTGAAAACATATCACACTTTTCATCATAGTGCTTTTACCAATGCATAAAATGCATGGAGAAGTCATTTCGAATGAATGGTCCTCAGTGTTGTGAGAACGATGACTGGTTAAAATTTTTGGTGGTTTCTTGTTCAGTCCATAGGCCTACATCATGTGGCAAACCGGTGAGCATGTGGCTCTATTAGTATAGGAGATACCTGAAAACATCACACTTTTCATCATAGTGCTTTTACCAATGCATAAAATGCATGGAGAAGTCATTTCGAATGACTGGTCCTCAGTGTTGTGAGAACGATGACTGGTTAAAATTTTTGGTGGTTTCTTGTTCAGTCCATAGGCCTACATCATGTGGCAAACCGGTGAGCATGTGGCTCTATTAGTATAGGAGATACCTGAAAACATATCACACTTTTCATCATAGTGCTTTTACCAATGCATAAAATGCATGGAGAAGTCATTTCGAATGACTGGTCCTCAGTGTTGTGAGAACGATGACTGGTTAAAATTTTTGGTGGTTTCTTGTTCAGTCCATAGGCCTACATCATGTGGCAAACCGGTGAGCATGTGGCTCTATTAGTATAGGAGATACCTGAAAACATATCACACTTTTCATCATAGTGCTTTTACCAATGCATAAAATGCATGGAGAAGTCATTTCGAATGACTGGTCCTCAGTGTTGTGAGAACGATGACTGGTTAAAATTTTTGGTGGTTTCTTGTTCAGTCCATAGGCCTACATCATGTGGCAAACCGGTGAGCATGTGGCTCTATTAGTATAGGAGATACCTGAAAACATATCACACTTTTCATCATAGTGCTTTTACCAATGCATAAAATGCATGGAGAAGTCATTTCGAATGACTGGTCCTCAGTGTTGTGAGAACGATGACTGGTTAAAATTTTTGGCTGGTTTCTTGTTCAGTCCATAGGCCTACATCATGTGGCAAACCGGTGAGCATGTGGCTCTATTAGTATAGGAGATACCTGAAAACATATCACACTTTTCATCATAGTGCTTTTACCAATGCATAAAATGCATGGAGAAGTCATTTCGAATGACTGGTCCTCAGTGTTGTGAGAACGATGACTGGTTAAAATTTTTGGTGGTTTCTTGTTCAGTCCATAGGCCTACATCATGTGGCAAACCGGTGAGCATGTGGCTCTATTAGTATAGGAGATACCTGAAAACATATCACACTTTTCATCATAGTGCTTTTACCAATGCATAAAATGCATGGAGAAGTCATTTCGAATGACTGGTCCTCAGTGTTGTGAGAACGATGACTGGTTAAAATTTTTGGTGGTTTCTTGTTCAGTCCATAGGCCTACATCATGTGGCAAACCGGTGAGCATGTGGCTCTATTAGTATAGGAGATACCTGAAAACATATCACACTTTTCATCATAGTGCTTTTACCAATGCATAAAATGCATGGAGAAGTCATTTCGAATGACTGGTCCTCAGTGTTGTGAGAACGATGACTGGTTAAAATTTTTGGTGGTTTCTTGTTCAGTCCATAGGCCTACATCATGTGGCAAACCGGTGAGCATGTGGCTCTATTAGTATAGGAGATACCTGAAAACATATCACACTTTTCATCATAGTGCTTTTACCAATGCATAAAATGCATGGAGAAGTCATTTCGAATGACTGGTCCTCAGTGTTGTGAGAACGATGACTGGTTAAAATTTTTGGTGGCTTCTTGTTCAGTCCATAGGCCTACATCATGTGGCAAAGCCGGTGAGCATGTGGCTCTATTAGTATAGGAGATACCTGAAAACATATCACACTTTTCATCATAGTGCTTTTACCAATGCATAAAATGCATGGAGAAGTCATTTCGAATGACTGGTCCTCAGTGTTGTGAGAACGATGACTGGTTAAAATTTTTGGTGGTTTCTTGTTCAGTCCATAGGCCTACATCATGTGGCAAACCGGTGAGCATGTGGCTCTATTAGTATAGGAGATACCTGAAAACATATCACACTTTTCATCATAGTGCTTTTACCAATGCATAAAATGCATGGAGAAGTCATTTCGAATGACTGGTCCTCAGTGTTGTGAGAACGATGACTGGTTAAAATTTTTGGTGGTTTCTTGTTCAGTCCATAGGCCTACATCATGTGGCAAACCGGTGAGCATGTGGCTCTATTAGTATAGGAGATACCTGAAAACATATCACACTTTTCATCATAGTGCTTTTACCAATGCATAAAATGCATGGAGAAGTCATTTCGAATGACTGGTCCTCAGTGTTGTGAGAACGATGACTGGTTAAAATTTTTGGTGGTTTCTTGTTCAGTCCATAGGCCTACATCATGTGGCAAACCGGTGAGCATGTGGCTCTATTAGTATAGGAGATACCTGAAAACATATCACACTTTTCATCATAGTGCTTTTACCAATGCATAAAATGCATGGAGAAGTCATTTCGAATGACTGGTCCTCAGTGTTGTGAGAACGATGACTGGTTAAAATTTTTGGTGGTTTCTTGTTCAGTCCATAGGCCTACATCATGTGGCAAACCGGTGAGCATGTGGCTCTATTAGTATAGGAGATACCTGAAAACATATCACACTTTTCATCATAGTGCTTTTACCAATGCATAAAATGCATGGAGAAGTCATTTCGAATGACTGGTCCTCAGTGTTGTGAGAACGATGACTGGTTAAAATTTTTGGTGGTTTCTTGTTCAGTCCATAGGCCTACATCATGTGGCAAACCGGTGAGCATGTGGCTCTATTAGTATAGGAGATACCTGAAAACATATCACACTTTTCATCATAGTGCTTTTACCAATGCATAAAATGCATGGAGAAGTCATTTCGAATGACTGGTCCTCAGTGTTGTGAGAACGATGACTGGTTAAAATTTTTGGTGGTTTCTTGTTCAGTCCATAGGCCTACATCATGTGGCAAACCGGTGAGCATGTGGCTCTATTAGTATAGGAGATACCTGAAAACATATCACACTTTTCATCATAGTGCTTTTACCAATGCATAAAATGCATGGAGAAGTCATTTCGAATGACTGGTCCTCAGTGTTGTGAGAACGATGACTGGTTAAAATTTTTGGTGGTTTCTTGTTCAGTCCATAGGCCTACATCATGTGGCAAACCGGTGAGCATGTGGCTCTATTAGTATAGGAGATACCTGAAAACATATCACACTTTTCATCATAGTGCTTTTACCAATGCATAAAATGCATGGAGAAGTCATTTCGAATGACTGGTCCTCAGTGTTGTGAGAACGATGACTGGTTAAAATTTTTGGTGGTTTCTTGTTCAGTCCATAGGCCTACATCATGTGGCAAACCGGTGAGCATGTGGCTCTATTAGTATAGGAGATACCTGAAAACATATCACACTTTTCATCATAGTGCTTTTACCAATGCATAAAATGCATGGAGAAGTCATTTCGAATGACTGGTCCTCAGTGTTGTGAGAACGATGACTGGTTAAAATTTTTGGTGGTTTCTTGTTCAGTCCATAGGCCTACATCATGTGGCAAACCGGTGAGCATGTGGCTCTATTAGTATAGGAGATACCTGAAAACATATCACACTTTTCATCATAGTGCTTTTACCAATGCATAAAATGCATGGAGAAGTCATTTCGAATGACTGGTCCTCAGTGTTGTGAGAACGATGACTGGTTAAAATTTTTGGTGGTTTCTTGTTCAGTCCATAGGCCTACATCATGTGGCAAACCGGTGAGCATGTGGCTCTATTAGTATAGGAGATACCTGAAAACATATCACACTTTTCATCATAGTGCTTTTACCAATGCATAAAATGCATGGAGAAGTCATTTCGAATGACTGGTCCTCAGTGTTGTGAGAACGATGACTGGTTAAAATTTTTGGTGGTTTCTTGTTCAGTCCATAGGCCTACATCATGTGGCAAACCGGTGAGCATGTGGCTCTATTAGTATAGGAGATACCTGAAAACATATCACACTTTTCATCATAGTGCTTTTACCAATGCATAAAATGCATGGAGAAGTCATTTCGAATGACTGGTCCTCAGTGTTGTGAGAACGATGACTGGTTAAAATTTTTGGTGGTTTCTTGTTCAGTCCATAGGCCTACATCATGTGGCAAACCGGTGAGCATGTGGCTCTATTAGTATAGGAGATACCTGAAAACATATCACACTTTTCATCATAGTGCTTTTACCAATGCATAAAATGCATGGAGAAGTCATTTCGAATGACTGGTCCTCAGTGTTGTGAGAACGATGACTGGTTAAAATTTTTGGTGGTTTCTTGTTCAGTCCATAGGCCTACATCATGTGGCAAACCGGTGAGCATGTGGCTCTATTAGTATAGGAGATACCTGAAAACATATCACACTTTTCATCATAGTGCTTTTACCAATGCATAAAATGCATGGAGAAGTCATTTCGAATGACTGGTCCTCAGTGTTGTGAGAACGATGACTGGTTAAAATTTTTGGTGGTTTCTTGTTCAGTCCATAGGCCTACATCATGTGGCAAACCGGTGAGCATGTGGCTCTATTAGTATAGGAGATACCTGAAAACATATCACACTTTTCATCATAGTGCTTTTACCAATGCATAAAATGCATGGAGAAGTCATTTCGAATGACTGGTCCTCAGTGTTGTGAGAACGATGACTGGTTAAAATTTTTGGTGGTTTCTTGTTCAGTCCATAGGCCTACATCATGTGGCAAACCGGTGAGCATGTGGCTCTATTAGTATAGGAGATACCTGAAAACATATCACACTTTTCATCATAGTGCTTTTACCAATGCATAAAATGCATGGAGAAGTCATTTCGAATGACTGGTCCTCAGTGTTGTGAGAACGATGACTGGTTAAAATTTTTGGTGGTTTCTTGTTCAGTCCATAGGCCTACATCATGTGGCAAACCGGTGAGCATGTGGCTCTATTAGTATAGGAGATACCTGAAAACATATCACACTTTTCATCATAGTGCTTTTACCAATGCATAAAATGCATGGAGAAGTCATTTCGAATGACTGGTCCTCAGTGTTGTGAGAACGATGACTGGTTAAAATTTTTGGTGGTTTCTTGTTCAGTCCATAGGCCTACATCATGTGGCAAACCGGTGAGCATGTGGCTCTATTAGTATAGGAGATACCTGAAAACATATCACACTTTTCATCATAGTGCTTTTACCAATGCATAAAATGCATGGAGAAGTCATTTCGAATGACTGGTCCTCAGTGTTGTGAGAACGATGACTGGTTAAAATTTTTGGTGGTTTCTTGTTCAGTCCATAGGCCTACATCATGTGGCAAACCGGTGAGCATGTGGCTCTATTAGTATAGGAGATACCTGAAAACATATCACACTTTTCATCATAGTGCTTTTACCAATGCATAAAATGCATGGAGAAGTCATTTCGAATGACTGGTCCTCAGTGTTGTGAGAACGATGACTGGTTAAAATTTTTGGTGGTTTCTTGTTCAGTCCATAGGCCTACATCATGTGGCAAACCGGTGAGCATGTGGCTCTATTAGTATAGGAGATACCTGAAAACATATCACACTTTTCATCATAGTGCTTTTACCAATGCATAAAATGCATGGAGAAGTCATTTCGAATGACTGGTCCTCAGTGTTGTGAGAACGATGACTGGTTAAAATTTTTGGTGGTTTCTTGTTCAGTCCATAGGCCTACATCATGTGGCAAACCGGTGAGCATGTGGCTCTATTAGTATAGGAGATACCTGAAAACATATCACACTTTTCATCATAGTGCTTTTACCAATGCATAAAATGCATGGAGAAGTCATTTCGAATGACTGGTCCTCAGTGTTGTGAGAACGATGACTGGTTAAAATTTTTGGTGGTTTCTTGTTCAGTCCATAGGCCTACATCATGTGGCAAACCGGTGAGCATGTGGCTCTATTAGTATAGGAGATACCTGAAAACATATCACACTTTTCATCATAGTGCTTTTACCAATGCATAAAATGCATGGAGAAGTCATTTCGAATGACTGGTCCTCAGTGTTGTGAGAACGATGACTGGTTAAAATTTTTGGTGGTTTCTTGTTCAGTCCATAGGCCTACATCATGTGGCAAACCGGTGAGCATGTGGCTCTATTAGTATAGGAGATACCTGAAAACATATCACACTTTTCATCATAGTGCTTTTACCAATGCATAAAATGCATGGAGAAGTCATTTCGAATGACTGGTCCTCAGTGTTGTGAGAACGATGACTGGTTAAAATTTTTGGTGGTTTCTTGTTCAGTCCATAGGCCTACATCATGTGGCAAACCGGTGAGCATGTGGCTCTATTAGTATAGGAGATACCTGAAAACATATCACACTTTTCATCATAGTGCTTTTACCAATGCATAAAATGCATGGAGAAGTCATTTCGAATGACTGGTCCTCAGTGTTGTGAGAACGATGACTGGTTAAAATTTTTGGTGGTTTCTTGTTCAGTCCATAGGCCTACATCATGTGGCAAACCGGTGAGCATGTGGCTCTATTAGTATAGGAGATACCTGAAAACATATCACACTTTTCATCATAGTGCTTTTACCAATGCATAAAATGCATGGAGAAGTCATTTCGAATGACTGGTCCTCAGTGTTGTGAGAACGATGACTGGTTAAAATTTTTGGTGGTTTCTTGTTCAGTCCATAGGCCTACATCATGTGGCAAACCGGTGAGCATGTGGCTCTATTAGTATAGGAGATACCTGAAAACATATCACACTTTTCATCATAGTGCTTTTACCAATGCATAAAATGCATGGAGAAGTCATTTCGAATGACTGGTCCTCAGTGTTGTGAGAACGATGACTGGTTAAAATTTTTGGTGGTTTCTTGTTCAGTCCATAGGCCTACATCATGTGGCAAACCGGTGAGCATGTGGCTCTATTAGTATAGGAGATACCTGAAAACATATCACACTTTTCATCATAGTGCTTTTACCAATGCATAAAATGCATGGAGAAGTCATTTCGAATGACTGGTCCTCAGTGTTGTGAGAACGATGACTGGTTAAAATTTTTGGTGGTTTCTTGTTCAGTCCATAGGCCTACATCATGTGGCAAACCGGTGAGCATGTGGCTCTATTAGTATAGGAGATACCTGAAAACATATCACACTTTTCATCATAGTGCTTTTACCAATGCATAAAATGCATGGAGAAGTCATTTCGAATGACTGTCCTCAGTGTTGTGAGAACGATGACTGGTTAAAATTTTTGGTGGTTTCTTGTTCAGTCCATAGGCCTACATCATGTGGCAAACCGGTGAGCATGTGGCTCTATTAGTATAGGAGATACCTGAAAACATATCACACTTTTCATCATAGTGCTTTTACCAATGCATAAAATGCATGGAGAAGTCATTTCGAATGACTGGTCCTCAGTGTTGTGAGAACGATGACTGGTTAAAATTTTTGGTGGTTTCTTGTTCAGTCCATAGGCCTACATCATGTGGCAAACCGGTGAGCATGTGGCTCTATTAGTATAGGAGATACCTGAAAACATATCACACTTTTCATCATAGTGCTTTTACCAATGCATAAAATGCATGGAGAAGTCATTTCGAATGACTGGTCCTCAGTGTTGTGAGAACGATGACTGGTTAAAATTTTTGGTGGTTTCTTGTTCAGTCCATAGGCCTACATCATGTGGCAAACCGGTGAGCATGTGGCTCTATTAGTATAGGAGATACCTGAAAACATATCACACTTTTCATCATAGTGCTTTTACCAATGCATAAAATGCATGGAGAAGTCATTTCGAATGACTGGTCCTCAGTGTTGTGAGAACGATGACTGGTTAAAATTTTTGGTGGTTTCTTGTTCAGTCCATAGGCCTACATCATGTGGCAAACCGGTGAGCATGTGGCTCTATTAGTATAGGAGATACCTGAAAACATATCACACTTTTCATCATAGTGCTTTTACCAATGCATAAAATGCATGGAGAAGTCATTTCGAATGACTGGTCCTCAGTGTTGTGAGAACGATGACTGGTTAAAATTTTTGGTGGTTTCTTGTTCAGTCCATAGGCCTACATCATGTGGCAAACCGGTGAGCATGTGGCTCTATTAGTATAGGAGATACCTGAAAACATATCACACTTTTCATCATAGTGCTTTTACCAATGCATAAAATGCATGGAGAAGTCATTTCGAATGACTGGTCCTCAGTGTTGTGAGAACGATGACTGGTTAAAATTTTTGGTGGTTTCTTGTTCAGTCCATAGGCCTACATCATGTGGCAAACCGGTGAGCATGTGGCTCTATTAGTATAGGAGATACCTGAAAACATATCACACTTTTCATCATAGTGCTTTTACCAATGCATAAAATGCATGGAGAAGTCATTTCGAATGACTGGTCCTCAGTGTTGTGAGAACGATGACTGGTTAAAATTTTTGGTGGTTTCTTGTTCAGTCCATAGGCCTACATCATGTGGCAAACCGGTGAGCATGTGGCTCTATTAGTATAGGAGATACCTGAAAACATATCACACTTTTCATCATAGTGCTTTTACCAATGCATAAAATGCATGGAGAAGTCATTTCGAATGACTGGTCCTCAGTGTTGTGAGAACGATGACTGGTTAAAATTTTTGGTGGTTTCTTGTTCAGTCCATAGGCCTACATCATGTGGCAAACCGGTGAGCATGTGGCTCTATTAGTATAGGAGATACCTGAAAACATATCACACTTTTCATCATAGTGCTTTTACCAATGCATAAAATGCATGGAGAAGTCATTTCGAATGACTGGTCCTCAGTGTTGTGAGAACGATGACTGGTTAAAATTTTTGGTGGTTTCTTGTTCAGTCCATAGGCCTACATCATGTGGCAAACCGGTGAGCATGTGGCTCTATTAGTATAGGAGATACCTGAAAACATATCACACTTTTCATCATAGTGCTTTTACCAATGCATAAAATGCATGGAGAAGTCATTTCGAATGACTGGTCCTCAGTGTTGTGAGAACGATGACTGGTTAAAATTTTTGGTGGTTTCTTGTTCAGTCCATAGGCCTACATCATGTGGCAAACCGGTGAGCATGTGGCTCTATTAGTATAGGAGATACCTGAAAACATATCACACTTTTCATCATAGTGCTTTTACCAATGCATAAAATGCATGGAGAAGTCATTTCGAATGACTGGTCCTCAGTGTTGTGAGAACGATGACTGGTTAAAATTTTTGGTGGTTTCTTGTTCAGTCCATAGGCCTACATCATGTGGCAAACCGGTGAGCATGTGGCTCTATTAGTATAGGAGATACCTGAAAACATATCACACTTTTCATCATAGTGCTTTTACCAATTGCATAAAATGCATGGAGAAGTCATTTCGAATGACTGGTCCTCAGTGTTGTGAGAACGATGACTGGTTAAAATTTTTGGTGGTTTCTTGTTCAGTCCATAGGCCTACATCATGTGGCAAACCGGTGAGCATGTGGCTCTATTAGTATAGGAGATACCTGAAAACATATCACACTTTTCATCATAGTGCTTTTACCAATGCATAAAATGCATGGAGAAGTCATTTCGAATGACTGGTCCTCAGTGTTGTGAGAACGATGACTGGTTAAAATTTTTGGTGGTTTCTTGTTCAGTCCATAGGCCTACATCATGTGGCAAACCGGTGAGCATGTGGCTCTATTAGTATAGGAGATACCTGAAAACATATCACACTTTTCATCATAGTGCTTTTACCAATGCATAAAATGCATGGAGAAGTCATTTCGAATGACTGGTCCTCAGTGTTGTGAGAACGATGACTGGTTAAAATTTTTGGTGGTTTCTTGTTCAGTCCATAGGCCTACATCATGTGGCAAACCGGTGAGCATGTGGCTCTATTAGTATAGGAGATACCTGAAAACATATCACACTTTTCATCATAGTGCTTTTACCAATGCATAAAATGCATGGAGAAGTCATTTCGAATGACTGGTCCTCAGTGTTGTGAGAACGATGACTGGTTAAAATTTTTGGTGGTTTCTTGTTCAGTCCATAGGCCTACATCATGTGGCAAACCGGTGAGCATGTGGCTCTATTAGTATAGGAGATACCTGAAAACATATCACACTTTTCATCATAGTGCTTTTACCAATGCATAAAATGCATGGAGAAGTCATTTCGAATGACTGGTCCTCAGTGTTGTGAGAACGATGACTGGTTAAAATTTTTGGTGGTTTCTTGTTCAGTCCATAGGCCTACATCATGTGGCAAACCGGTGAGCATGTGGCTCTATTAGTATAGGAGATACCTGAAAACATATCACACTTTTCATCATAGTGCTTTTACCAATGCATAAAATGCATGGAGAAGTCATTTCGAATGACTGGTCCTCAGTGTTGTGAGAACGATGACTGGTTAAAATTTTTGGTGGTTTCTTGTTCAGTCCATAGGCCTACATCATGTGGCAAACCGGTGAGCATGTGGCTCTATTAGTATAGGAGATACCTGAAAACATATCACACTTTTCATCATAGTGCTTTTACCAATGCATAAAATGCATGGAGAAGTCATTTCGAATGACTGGTCCTCAGTGTTGTGAGAACGATGACTGGTTAAAATTTTTGGTGGTTTCTTGTTCAGTCCATAGGCCTACATCATGTGGCAAACCGGTGAGCATGTGGCTCTATTAGTATAGGAGATACCTGAAAACATATCACACTTTTCATCATAGTGCTTTTACCAATGCATAAAATGCATGGAGAAGTCATTTCGAATGACTGGTCCTCAGTGTTGTGAGAACGATGACTGGTTAAAATTTTTGGTGGTTTCTTGTTCAGTCCATAGGCCTACATCATGTGGCAAACCGGTGAGCATGTGGCTCTATTAGTATAGGAGATACCTGAAAACATATCACACTTTTCATCATAGTGCTTTTACCAATGCATAAAATGCATGGAGAAGTCATTTCGAATGACTGGTCCTCAGTGTTGTGAGAACGATGACTGGTTAAAATTTTTGGTGGTTTCTTGTTCAGTCCATAGGCCTACATCATGTGGCAAACCGGTGAGCATGTGGCTCTATTAGTATAGGAGATACCTGAAAACATATCACACTTTTCATCATAGTGCTTTTACCAATGCATAAAATGCATGGAGAAGTCATTTCGAATGACTGGTCCTCAGTGTTGTGAGAACGATGACTGGTTAAAATTTTTGGTGGTTTCTTGTTCAGTCCATAGGCCTACATCATGTGGCAAACCGGTGAGCATGTGGCTCTATTAGTATAGGAGATACCTGAAAACATATCACACTTTTCATCATAGTGCTTTTACCAATGCATAAAATGCATGGAGAAGTCATTTCGAATGACTGGTCCTCAGTGTTGTGAGAACGATGACTGGTTAAAATTTTTGGTGGTTTCTTGTTCAGTCCATAGGCCTACATCATGTGGCAAACCGGTGAGCATGTGGCTCTATTAGTATAGGAGATACCTGAAAACATATCACACTTTTCATCATAGTGCTTTTACCAATGCATAAAATGCATGGAGAAGTCATTTCGAATGACTGGTCCTCAGTGTTGTGAGAACGATGACTGGTTAAAATTTTTGGTGGTTTCTTGTTCAGTCCATAGGCCTACATCATGTGGCAAACCGGTGAGCATGTGGCTCTATTAGTATAGGAGATACCTGAAAACATATCACACTTTTCATCATAGTGCTTTTACCAATGCATAAAATGCATGGAGAAGTCATTTCGAATGACTGGTCCTCAGTGTTGTGAGAACGATGACTGGTTAAAATTTTTGGTGGTTTCTTGTTCAGTCCATAGGCCTACATCATGTGGCAAACCGGTGAGCATGTGGCTCTATTAGTATAGGAGATACCTGAAAACATATCACACTTTTCATCATAGTGCTTTTACCAATGCATAAAATGCATGGAGAAGTCATTTCGAATGACTGGTCCTCAGTGTTGTGAGAACGATGACTGGTTAAAATTTTTGGTGGTTTCTTGTTCAGTCCATAGGCCTACATCATGTGGCAAACCGGTGAGCATGTGGCTCTATTAGTATAGGAGATACCTGAAAACATATCACACTTTTCATCATAGTGCTTTTACCAATGCATAAAATGCATGGAGAAGTCATTTCGAATGACTGGTCCTCAGTGTTGTGAGAACGATGACTGGTTAAAATTTTTGGTGGTTTCTTGTTCAGTCCATAGGCCTACATCATGTGGCAAACCGGTGAGCATGTGGCTCTATTAGTATAGGAGATACCTGAAAACATATCACACTTTTCATCATAGTGCTTTTACCAATGCATAAAATGCATGGAGAAGTCATTTCGAATGACTGGTCCTCAGTGTTGTGAGAACGATGACTGGTTAAAATTTTTGGTGGTTTCTTGTTCAGTCCATAGGCCTACATCATGTGGCAAACCGGTGAGCATGTGGCTCTATTAGTATAGGAGATACCTGAAAACATATCACACTTTTCATCATAGTGCTTTTACCAATGCATAAAATGCATGGAGAAGTCATTTCGAATGACTGGTCCTCAGTGTTGTGAGAACGATGACTGGTTAAAATTTTTGGTGGTTTCTTGTTCAGTCCATAGGCCTACATCATGTGGCAAACCGGTGAGCATGTGGCTCTATTAGTATAGGAGATACCTGAAAACATATCACACTTTTCATCATAGTGCTTTTACCAATGCATAAAATGCATGGAGAAGTCATTTCGAATGACTGGTCCTCAGTGTTGTGAGAACGATGACTGGTTAAAATTTTTGGTGGTTTCTTGTTCAGTCCATAGGCCTACATCATGTGGCAAACCGGTGAGCATGTGGCTCTATTAGTATAGGAGATACCTGAAAACATATCACACTTTTCATCATAGTGCTTTTACCAATGCATAAAATGCATGGAGAAGTCATTTCGAATGACTGGTCCTCAGTGTTGTGAGAACGATGACTGGTTAAAATTTTTGGTGGTTTCTTGTTCAGTCCATAGGCCTACATCATGTGGCAAACCGGTGAGCATGTGGCTCTATTAGTATAGGAGATACCTGAAAACATATCACACTTTTCATCATAGTGCTTTTACCAATGCATAAAATGCATGGAGAAGTCATTTCGAATGACTGGTCCTCAGTGTTGTGAGAACGATGACTGGTTAAAATTTTTGGTGGTTTCTTGTTCAGTCCATAGGCCTACATCATGTGGCAAACCGGTGAGCATGTGGCTCTATTAGTATAGGAGATACCTGAAAACATATCACACTTTTCATCATAGTGCTTTTACCAATGCATAAAATGCATGGAGAAGTCATTTCGAATGACTGGTCCTCAGTGTTGTGAGAACGATGACTGGTTAAAATTTTTGGTGGTTTCTTGTTCAGTCCATAGGCCTACATCATGTGGCAAACCGGTGAGCATGTGGCTCTATTAGTATAGGAGATACCTGAAAACATATCACACTTTTCATCATAGTGCTTTTACCAATGCATAAAATGCATGGAGAAGTCATTTCGAATGACTGGTCCTCAGTGTTGTGAGAACGATGACTGGTTAAAATTTTTGGTGGTTTCTTGTTCAGTCCATAGGCCTACATCATGTGGCAAACCGGTGAGCATGTGGCTCTATTAGTATAGGAGATACCTGAAAACATATCACACTTTTCATCATAGTGCTTTTACCAATGCATAAAATGCATGCAGAAGTCATTTCGAATGACTGGTCCTCAGTGTTGTGAGAACGATGACTGGTTAAAATTTTTGGTGGTTTCTTGTTCAGTCCATAGGCCTACATCATGTGGCAAACCGGTGAGCATGTGGCTCTATTAGTATAGGAGATACCTGAAAACATATCACACTTTTCATCATAGTGCTTTTACCAATGCATAAAATGCATGGAGAAGTCATTTCGAATGACTGGTCCTCAGTGTTGTGAGAACGATGACTGGTTAAAATTTTTGGTGGTTTCTTGTTCAGTCCATAGGCCTACATCATGTGGCAAACCGGTGAGCATGTGGCTCTATTAGTATAGGAGATACCTGAAAACATATCACACTTTTCATCATAGTGCTTTTACCAATGCATAAAATGCATGGAGAAGTCATTTCGAATGACTGGTCCTCAGTGTTGTGAGAACGATGACTGGTTAAAATTTTTGGTGGTTTCTTGTTCAGTCCATAGGCCTACATCATGTGGCAAACCGGTGAGCATGTGGCTCTATTAGTATAGGAGATACCTGAAAACATATCACACTTTTCATCATATTGCTTTTACCAATGCATAAAATGCATGGAGAAGTCATTTCGAATGACTGGTCCTCAGTGTTGTGAGAACGATGACTGGTTAAAATTTTTTGGTGGTTTCTTGTTCAGTCCATAGGCCTACATCATGTGGCAAACCGGTGAGCATGTGGCTCTATTAGTATAGGAGATACCTGAAAACATATCACACTTTTCATCATAGTGCTTTTACCAATGCATAAAATGCATGGAGAAGTCATTTCGAATGACTGGTCCTCAGTGTTGTGAGAACGATGACTGGTTAAAATTTTTGGTGGTTTCTTGTTCAGTCCATAGGCCTACATCATGTGGCAAACCGGTGAGCATGTGGCTCTATTAGTATAGGAGATACCTGAAAACATATCACACTTTTCATCATAGTGCTTTTACCAATGCATAAAATGCATGGAGAAGTCATTTCGAATGACTGGTCCTCAGTGTTGTGAGAACGATGACTGGTTAAAATTTTTGGTGGTTGCTTGTTCAGTCCATAGGCCTACATCATGTGGCAAACCGGTGAGCATGTGGCTCTATTAGTATAGGAGATACCTGAAAACATATCACACTTTTCATCATAGTGCTTTTACCAATGCATAAAATGCATGGAGAAGTCATTTCGAATGACTGGTCCTCAGTGTTGTGACAACGATGACTGGTTAAAATTTTTGGTGGTTTCTTGTTCAGTTCATAGGCCTACATCATGTGGCAAACCGGTGAGCATGTGGCTCTATTAGTATAGGAGATACCTGAAAACATATCACACTTTTCATCATAGTGCTTTTACCAATGCATAAAATGCATGGAGAAGTCATTTCGAATGACTGGTCCTCAGTGTTGTGAGAACGATGACTGGTTAAAATTTTTGGTGGTTTCTTGTTCAGTCCATAGGCCTACATCATGTGGCAAACCGGTGAGCATGTGGCTCTATTAGTATAGGAGATACCTGAAAACATATCACACTTTTCATCATAGTGCTTTTACCAATGCATAAAATGCATGGAGAAGTCATTTCGAATGACTGGTCCTCAGTGTTGTGAGAACGATGACTGGTTAAAATTTTTGGTGGTTTCTTGTTCAGTCCATAGGCCTACATCATGTGGCAAACTGGTGAGCATGTGGCTCTATTAGTATAGGAGATACCTGAAAACATATCACACTTTTCATCATAGTGCTTTTACCAATGCATAAAATGCATGGAGAAGTCATTTCGAATGACTGGTCCTCAGTGTTGTGACAACGATGACTGGTTAAAATTTTTTTTGGTTTCTTGTTCAGTCCATAGGCCTACATCATGTGGCAAACCGGTGAGCATGTGGCTCTATTAGTATAGGAGATACCTGAAAACATATCACACTTTTCATCATAGTGCTTTTACCAATGCATAAAATGCATGGAGAAGTCATTTCGAATGACTGGTCCTCAGTGTTGTGACAACGATGACTGGTTAAAATTTTTGGTGGTTTCTTGTTCAGTCCATAGGCCTACATCATGTGGCAAACCGGTGAGCATGTGGCTCTATTAGTATAGGAGATACCTGAAAACATATCACACTTTTCATCATAGTGCTTTTACCAATGCATAAAATGCATGGAGAAGTCATTTCGAATGACTGGTCCTCAGTGTTGTGAGAAGGATGACTGGTTAAAATTTTTGGTGGTTTCTTGTTCAGTCCATAGGCCAACATCATGTGGCAAACCGGTGAGCATATGGCTCTATTAGTATAGGAGATACCTGAAAACATATCACACTTTTCATCATAGTGCTTTTACCAATGCATAAAATGCATGGAGAAGTCATTTCGAATGACTGGTCCTCAGTGTTGTGAGAACGATGATTGGTTAAAATTTTTGGTGGTTTCTTGTTCAGTCCATAGGCCTACATCATGTGGCAAACAGGTGAGCATGTGGCTCTATTAGTATAGGAGATACCTGAAAACATATCACACTTTTCATTATAGTGCTTTTACCAATGCATAAAATGCATGGAGAAGTCATTTCGAATGACTGGTCCTCAGTGTTGTGAGAACGATGACTGGTTAAAATTTTTGGTGGTTTCTTGTTCAGTCCATAGGCCTACATCATGTGGCAAACCGGTGAGCATGTGGCTCTATTAGTATAGGAGATTCCTGAAAACATATCACACTTTTCATCATAGTGCTTTTACCAATGCATAAAATGCATGGAGAAGTCATTTCGAATGACTGGTCCTCAGTGTTGTGAGAACGATGACTGGTTAAAATTTTTGGTGGTTTCTTGTTCAGTCCATAGGCCTACATCATGTGGCAAACTGGTGAGCATGTGGCTCTATTAGTATAGGAGATACCTGAAAACATATCACACTTTTCATCATAGTGCTTTTACCAATGCATAAAATGCATGGAGAAGTCATTTCGAATGACTGGTCCTCAGTGTTGTGAGAACGATGACTGGTTAAAATTTTTGGTGGTTTCTTGTCCAGTCCATAGGCCTACATCATGTGGCAAACCGGTGAGCATGTGGCTCTATTAGTATAGGAGATACCTGAAAACATATCACACTTTTCATCATAGTGCTTTTACCAATGCATAAAATGCATGGAGAAGTCATTTCGAATGACTGGTCCTCAGTGTTGTGACAACGATGACTGGTTAAAATTTTTGGTGGTTTCTTGTTCAGTCCATAGGCCTACATCATGTGGCAAACCGGTGAGCATGTGGCTCTATTAGTATAGGAGATACCTGAAAACATATCACACTTTTCATCATAGTGCTTTTACCAATGCATAAAATGCATGGAGAAGTCATTTCGAATGACTGGTCCTCAGTGTTGTGAGAACGATGACTGGTTAAAATTTTTGGTGGTTTCTTGTTCAGTCCATAGGCCAACATCATGTGGCAAACCGGTGAGCAATATGGCTCTATTAGTATAGGAGATACCTGAAAACATATCACACTTTTCATCATAGTGCTTTTACCAATGCATAAAATGCATGGAGAAGTCATTTCGAATGACTGGTCCTCAGTGTTGTGAGAACGATGATTGGTTAAAATTTTTGGTGGTTTCTTGTTCAGTCCATAGGCCTACATCATGTGGCAAACCGGTGAGCATGTGGCTCTATTAGTATAGGAGATACCTGAAAACATATCACACTTTTCATCATAGTGCTTTTACCAATGCATAAAATGCATGGAGAAGTCATTTCGAATGACTGGTCCTCAGTGTTGTGAGAACGATGACTGGTTAAAATTTTTGGTGGTTTCTTGTTCAGTCCATAGGCCTACATCATGTGGCAAACCGGTGAGCATGTGGCTCTATTAGTATAGGAGATACCTGAAAACATATCACACTTTTCATCATAGTGCTTTTACCAATGCATAAAATGCATGGAGAAGTCATTTCGAATGACTGGTCCTCAGTGTTGTGAGAACGATGACTGGTTAAAATTTTTGGTGGTTTCTTGTTCAGTCCATAGGCCTACATCATGTGGCAAACCGGTGAGCATGTGGCTCTATTAGTATAGGAGATACCTGAAAACATATCACACTTTTCATCATAGTGCTTTTACCAATGCATAAAATGCATGGAGAAGTCATTTCGAATGACTGGTCCTCAGTGTTGTGAGAACGATGACTGGTTAAAATTTTTGGTGGTTTCTTGTTCAGTCCATAGGCCAACATCATGTGGCAAACCGGTGAGCATATGGCTCTATTAGTATAGGAGATACCTGAAAACATATCACACTTTTCATCATAGTGCTTTTACCAATGCATAAAATGCATGGAGAAGTCATTTCGAATGACTGGTCCTCAGTGTTGTGACAACGATGACTGGTTAAAATTTTTGGTGGTTTCTTGTTCAGTCCATAGGCCTACATCATGTGGCAAACCGGTGAGCATGTGGCTCTATAAGTATAGGAGATACCTGAAAACATATCACACTTTTCATCATAGTGCTTTTACCAATGCATAAAATGCATGGAGAAGTCATTTCGAATGACTGGTCCTCAGTGTTGTGAGAACGATGACTGGTTAAAATTTTTGGTGGTTTCTTGTTCAGTCCATAGGCCAACATCATGTGGCAAACCGGTGAGCATATGGCTCTATTAGTATAGGAGATACCTGAAAACATATCACACTTTTCATCATAGTGCTTTTACCAATGCATAAAATGCATGGAGAAGTCATTTCGAATGACTGGTCCTCAGTGTTGTGACAACGATGACTGGTTAAAATTTTTGGTGGTTTCTTGTTCAGTCCATAGGCCTACATCATGTGGCAAACCGGTGAGCATGTGGCTCTATTAGTATAGGAGATACCTGAAAACATATCACACTTTTCATCATAGTGCTTTTACCAATGCATAAAATGCATGGAGAAGTCATTTCGAATGACTGGTCCTCAGTGTTGTGAGAACGATGACTGGTTAAAATTTTTGGTGGTTTCTTGTTCAGTCCATAGGCCTACATCATGTGGCAAACTGGTGAGCATGTGGCTCTATTAGTATAGGAGATACCTGAAAACATATCACACTTTTCATCATAGTGCTTTTACCAATGCATAAAATGCATGGAGAAGTCATTTCGAATGACTGGTCCTCAGTGTTGTGACAACGATGACTGGTTAAAATTTTTGGTGGTTTCTTGTTCAGTCCATAGGCCTACATCATGTGGCAAACCGGTGAGCATGTGGCTCTATTAGTATAGGAGATACCTGAAAACATATCACACTTTTCATCATAGTGCTTTTACCAATGCATAAAATGCATGGAGAAGTCATTTCGAATGACTGGTCCTCAGTGTTGTGACAACGATGACTGGTTAAAATTTTTGGTGGTTTCTTGTTCAGTCCATAGGCCTACATCATGTGGCAAACCGGTGAGCATGTGGCTCTATTAGTATAGGAGATACCTGAAAACATATCACACTTTTCATCATAGTGCTTTTACCAATGCATAAAATGCATGGAGAAGTCATTTCGAATGACTGGTCCTCAGTGTTGTGAGAACGATGACTGGTTAAAATTTTTGGTGGTTTCTTGTTCAGTCCATAGGCCAACATCATGTGGCAAACCGGTGAGCATATGGCTCTATTAGTATAGGAGATACCTGAAAACATATCACACTTTTCATCATAGTGCTTTTACCAATGCATAAAATGCATGGAGAAGTCATTTCGAATGACTGGTCCTCAGTGTTGTGAGAACGATGATTGGTTAAAATTTTTGGTGGTTTCTTGTTCAGTCCATAGGCCTACATCATGTGGCAAACTGGTGAGCATGTGGCTCTATTAGTATAGGAGATACCTGAAAACATATCACACTTTTCATCATAGTGCTTTTACCAATGCATAAAATGCATGGAGAAGTCATTTCGAATGACTGGTCCTCAGTGTTGTGAGAACGATGACTGGTTAAAATTTTTGGTGGTTTCTTGTTCAGTCCATAGGCCTACATCATGTGGCAAACCGGTGAGCATGTGGCTCTATTAGTATAGGAGATACCTGAAAACATATCACACTTTTCATCATAGTGCTTTTACCAATGCATAAAATGCATGGAGAAGTCATTTCGAATGACTGGTCCTCAGTGTTGTGAGAACGATGACTGGTTAAAATTTTTGGTGGTTTCTTGTTCAGTCCATAGGCCTACATCATGTGGCAAACCGGTGAGCATGTGGCTCTATTAGTATAGGAGATACCTGAAAACATATCACACTTTTCATCATAGTGCTTTTACCAATGCATAAAATGCATGGAGAAGTCATTTCGAATGACTGGTCCTCAGTGTTGTGAGAACGATGACTGGTTAAAATTTTTGGTGGTTTCTTGTTCAGTCCATAGGCCTACATCATGTGGCAAACCGGTGAGCATGTGGCTCTATTAGTATAGGAGATACCTGAAAACATATCACACTTTTCATCATAGTGCTTTTACCAATGCATAAAATGCATGGAGAAGTCATTTCGAATGACTGGTCCTCAGTGTTGTGAGAACGATGACTGGTTAAAATTTTTGATGGTTTCTTGTTCAGTCCATAGGCCTACATCATGTGGCAAACCGGTGAGCATGTGGCTCTATTAGTATAGGAGATACCTGAAAACATATCACACTTTTCATCATAGTGCTTTTACCAATGCATAAAATGCATGGAGAAGTCATTTCGAATGACTGGTCCTCAGTGTTGTGAGAACGATGACTGGTTAAAATTTTTGGTGGTTTCTTGTTCAGTCCATAGGCCTACATCATGTGGCAAACTGGTGAGCATGTGGCTCTATTAGTATAGGAGATACCTGAAAACATATCACACTTTTCATCATAGTGCTTTTACCAATGCATAAAATGCATGGAGAAGTCATTTCGAATGACTGGTCCTCAGTGTTGTGAGAACGATGACTGGTTAAAATTTTTGGTGGTTTCTTGTCCAGTCCATAGGCCTACATCATGTGGCAAACCGGTGAGCATGTGGCTCTATTAGTATAGGAGATACCTGAAAACATATCACACTTTTCATCATAGTGCTTTTACCAATGCATAAAATGCATGGAGAAGTCATTTCGAATGACTGGTCCTCAGTGTTGTGACAACGATGACTGGTTAAAATTTTTGGTGGTTTCTTGTTCAGTCCATAGGCCTACATCATGTGGCAAACCGGTGAGCATGTGGCTCTATTAGTATAGGAGATACCTGAAAACATATCACACTTTTCATCATAGTGTTTTTACCAATGCATAAAATGCATGGAGAAGTCATTTCGAATGACTGGTCCTCAGTGTTGTGAGAACGATGATTGGTTAAAATTTTTGGTGGTTTCTTGTTCAGTCCATAGGCCTACATCATGTGGCAAACCGGTGAGCATGTGGCTCTATTAGTATAGGAGATACCTGAAAACATATCACACTTTTCATCATAGTGCTTTTAAAGTGTGATATGTTTTCAGGTATCTCCTATACTAATAGAGCCACATGCTCACCGGTTTGCCACATGATGTAGGCCTATGGACTGAACAAGAAACCACCAAAAATTTTAACCAATCATCGTTCTCACAACACTGAGGACCAGTCATTCGAAATGACTTCTCCATGCATTTTATGCATTGGTAAAAGCACTATGATGAAAAGTGTGATATGTTTTCAGGTATCTCCTATACTAATAGAGCCACATGCTCACCGGTTTGCCACATGATGTAGGCCTATGGACTGAACAAGAAACCACCAAAAATTTTAATCAGTCATCGTTCTCACAACACTGAGGACCAGTCATTCGAAATGACTTCTCCATGCATTTTATGCATTGGTAAAAGCACTATGATGAAAAGTGTGATATGTTTTCAGGTATCTCCTATACTAATAGAGCCACATGCTCACCGGTTTGCCACATGATGTAGGCCTATGGACTGAACAAGAAACCACCAAAAATTTTAACCAGTCATCGTTCTCACAACACTGAGGACCAGTCATTCGAAATGACTTCTCCATGCATTTTATGCATTGGTAAAAGCACTATGATGAAAAGTGTGATATGTTTTCAGGTATCTCCTATACTAATAGAGCTACATGCTCACCGGTTTGCCACATGATGTAGGCCTATGGACTGAACAAGAAACCACCAAAAATTTTAACCAGTCATCGTTCTCACAACACTGAGGACCAGTCATTCGAAATGACTTCTCCATGCATTTTATGCATTGGTAAAAGCACTATGATGAAAAGTGTGATATGTTTTCAGGTATCTCCTATACTAATAGAGCCACATGCTCACCGGTTTGCCACATGATGTAGGCCTATGGACTGAACAAGAAACCATCAAAAATTTTAACCAGTCATCGTTCTCACAACACTGAGGACCAGTCATTCGAAATGACTTCTCCATGCATTTTATGCATTGGTAAAAGCACTATGATGAAAAGTGTGATATGTTTTCAGGTATCTCCTATACTAATAGAGCCACATGCTCACCGGTTTACCACATGATGTAGGCCTATGGACTGAACAAGAAACCACCAAAAATTTTAACCAGTCATCGTTCTCACAACACTGAGGACCAGTCATTCGAAATGACTTCTCCATGCATTTTATGCATTGGTAAAAGCACTATGATGAAAAGTGTGATATGTTTTCAGGTATCTCCTATACTAATAGAGCCACATGCTCACCGGTTTGCCACATGATGTAGGCCTATGGACTGAACAAGAAACCACCAAAAATTTTAACCAGTCATCGTTGTCACAACACTGAGGACCAGTCATTCGAAATGACTTCTCCATGCATTTTATGCATTGGTAAAAGCACTATGATGAAAAGTGTGATATGTTTTCAGGTATCTCCTATACTAATAGAGCCACATGCTCACCAGTTTGCCACATGATGTAGGCCTATGGACTGAACAAGAAACCACCAAAAATTTTAACCAGTCATCGTTCTCACAACACTGAGGACCAGTCATTCGAAATGACTTCTCCATGCATTTTATGCATTGGTAAAAGCACTATGATGAAAAGTGTGATATGTTTTCAGGTATCTCCTATACTAATAGAGCCACATGCTCACCGGTTTGCCACATGATGTAGGCCTATGGACTGAACAAGAAACCACCAAAAATTTTAACCAGTCATCGTTCTCACAACACTGAGGACCAGTCATTCGAAATGACTTCTCCATGCATTTTATGCATTGGTAAAAGCACTATGATGAAAAGTGTGATATGTTTTCAGGTATCTCCTATACTAATAGAGCCACATGCTCACCGGTTTGCCACATGATGTAGGCCTATGGACTGAACAAGAAACCACCAAAAATTTTAACCAGTCATCGTTCTCACAACACTGAGGACCAGTCATTCGAAATGACTTCTCCATGCATTTTATGCATTGGTAAAAGCACTATGATGAAAAGTGTGATATGTTTTCAGGTATCTCCTATACTAATAGAGCCATATGCTCACCGGTTTGCCACATGATGTTGGCCTATGGACTGAACAAGAAACCACCAAAAATTTTAACCAGTCATCGTTCTCACAACACTGAGGACCAGTCATTCGAAATGACTTCTCCATGCATTTTATGCATTGGTAAAAGCACTATGATGAAAAAGTGTGATATGTTTTCAGGTATCTCCTATACTAATAGAGCCACATGCTCACCGTTTGCCACATGATGTAGGCCTATGGACTGAACAAGAACCACCAAAAATTTTAACCAGTCATCGTTCTCACAACACTGAGGACCAGTCATTCGAAATGACTTCTCCATGCATTTTATGCATTGGTAAAAGCACTATGATGAAAAGTGTGATATGTTTTCAGGTATCTCCTATACTAATAGAGCCACATGCCTCACCGGTTTGCCACATGATGTAGGCCTATGGACTGAACAAGAAACCACCAAAAATTTTAACCAGTCATCGTTCTCACAACACTGAGGACCAGTCATTCGAAATGACTTCTCCATGCATTTTATGCATTGTAAAAGCACTATGATGAAAAGTGTGATATGTTTTTCAGGTATCTCCTATACTAATAGAGCACATGCTCACCGGTTTGCCACATGATGTAGGCCTATGGACTGAACAAGAAACCACCAAAAATTTTAACCAATCATCGTTCTCACAACACTGAGGACCAGTCATTCGAAATGACTTCTCCATGCATTTATGCATTGGTAAAAGCACTATGATGAAAAGTGTGATATGTTTTCAGGTATCTCCTATACTAATAGAGCCATATGCTCACCGGTTTTGCCACTTGATGTTGGCCTATGGACTGAACAAGAAACCACCAAAAATTTTAACAGTCATCGTTCTCACAACACTGAGGACCAGTCATTCGAAATGACTTCTCCATGCATTTTATGCATTGGTAAAAGCACTATGATGAAAAGTGTGATATGTTTTCAGGTATCCCTATACTAATAGAGCCACATGCTCACCGGTTTGCACATGATGTTAGGCCTATGGACTGAACAAGAAACCACCAAAAATTTTAACCAGTCATCGTTGTCACAACACTGAGGACCAGTCATTCGAAATGACTTCTCCCATGCATTTTATGCATTGGTAAAAAGCACTATGATGAAAAGTGTGATATGTTTTCAGGTATCTCCTATACTAATAGAGCCACATGCTCACCGGTTTGCCACATGATGTAGGCCTATGGACTGAACAAGAAACCACCAAAAATTTTAACCAGTCATCGTTCTCACAACACTGAGGACCAGTCATTCGAAATGACTTCTCCATGCATTTTATGCATTGGTAAAAGCACTATGATGAAAAGTGTGATATGTTTTCAGGTATCTCCTATACTAATAGAGCCATATGCTCACCGGTTTGCCACATGATGTTGGCCTATGGACTGAACAAGAAACCACCAAAAATTTTAACCAGTCATCGTTCTCACAACACTGAGGACCAGTCATTCGAAATGACTTCTCCATGCATTTTATGCATTGGTAAAAGCACTATGATGAAAAGTGTGATATGTTTTCAGGTATCTCCTATACTAATAGAGCCACATGCTCACCGGTTTGCCACATGATGTAGGCCTATGGACTGAACAAGAAACCACCAAAATTTTAACCAGTCATCGTTCTCACAACACTGAGGACCAGTCATTCGAAATGACTTCTCCATGCATTTTATGCATTGGTAAAAGCACTATGATGAAAAGTGTGATATGTTTTCAGGTATCTCCTATACTAATAGAGGCCACATGCTCACCGGGTTTGCCACATGATGTAGGCCTATGGACTGAACAAGAAACCTCCAAAAAATTTTAACCAGTCATCGTTCTCACAACACTGAGGACCAGTCATTCGAAATGACTTTCTCCATGCATTTTATGCATTGGTAAAAGCACTATGATGAAAAGTGTGATATGTTTTCAGGTATCTCCTATACTAATAGAGCCACATGCTCACCGGTTTGCCACATGATGTAGGCCTATGGACTGAACAAGAAACCACCAAAAATTTTAACCAAGTCATCGTTCTCACAACACTGAGGACCAGTCATTCGAAATGACTTCTCCATGCATTTTATGCATTGGTAAAAGCACTATGATGAAAAGTGTGATATGTTTTCAGGTATCTCCTATACTAATAGAGCCATATGCTCACCGGTTTGCCACATGATGTTGGCCTATGGACTGAACAAGAAACCACCAAAATTTTAACCAGTCATCGTTCTCACAACACTGAGGACCAGTCATTCGAAATGACTTCTCCATGCATTTTATGCATTGGTAAAAACACTATGATGAAAAGTGTGATATGTTTTCAGGTATCTCCTATACTAATAGAGCCACATGCTCACCGGTTTGCCACATGATGTAGGCCTATGGACTGAACAAGAAACCACCAAAAATTTTAACCAGTCATCGTTGTCACAACACTGAGGACCAGTCATTCGAAATGACTTCTCCATGCATTTTATGCATTGGTAAAAGCACTATGATGAAAAGTGTGATATGTTTTCAGGTATCTCCTATACTAATAGAGCCACATGCTCACCGGTTTGCCACATGATGTAGGCCTATGGACTGGACAAGAAACCACCAAAAATTTTAACCAGTCATCGTTCTCACAACACTGAGGACCAGTCATTCGAAATGACTTCTCCATGCATTTTATGCATTGGTAAAAGCACTATGATGAAAAGTGTGATATGTTTTCAGGTATCTCCTATACTAATAGAGCCACATGCTCACCTGTTTGCACATGATGTAGGCCTATGGACTGAACAAGAAACCACCAAAATTTTAACCAGTCATCGTTCTCACAACACTGAGGACCAGTCATTCGAAATGACTTCTCCATGCATTTTATGCATTGGTAAAAGCACTATGATGAAAAGTGTGATATGTTTTCAGGTATCTCCTATACTAATAGAGCCACATGCTCACCGGTTTGCCACATGATGTAGGCCTATGGACTGAACAAGAAACCATCAAAAATTTTAACCAGTCATCGTTCTCACAACACTGAGGACCAGTCATTCGAAATGACTTCTCCATGCATTTTATGCATTGGTAAAAGCACTATGATGAAAAGTGTGATATGTTTTCAGGTATCTCCTATACTAATAGAGCCACATGCTCACCGGTTTGCCACATGATGTAGGCCTATGGACTGAACAAGAAACCACCAAAAATTTAACCAGTCATCGTTCTCACAACACTGAGGACCAGTCATTCGAAATGACTTCTCCATGCATTTTATGCATTGGTAAAAGCACTATGATGAAAAGTGTGATATGTTTTCAGGTATCTCCTATACTAATAGAGCCACATGCTCACCGGTTTGCCACATGATGTAGGGCCTATGGACTGAACAAGAAACCACCAAAATTTTAACCAGTCATCGTTCTCACAACACTGAGGACCAGTCATTCGAAATGACTTCTCCATGCATTTTATGCATTGGTAAAAGCACTATGATGAAAAGTGTGATATGTTTTCAGGTATCTCCTATACTAATAGAGCCACATGCTCACCGGTTTGCCACATGATGTAGGCCTATGGACTGAACAAGAAACCACCAAAAATTTTAACCAGTCATCGTTCTCACAACACTGAGGACCAGTCATTCGAAATGACTTCTCCATGCATTTTATGCATTGGTAAAAGCACTATGATGAAAGTGTGATATGTTTTCAGGTATCTCCTATACTAATAGAGCCACATGCTCACCAGTTTGCCACATGATGTAGGCCTATGGACTGAACAAGAAACCACCAAAATTTTTAACCAAGTCATCGTTCTCACAACACTGAGGACCAGTCATTCGAAAATGACTTCTCCATGCATTTTATGCATTGGTAAAAGCACTATGATGAAAAGTGTGATATGTTTTCAGGTATCTCCTATACTAATAGAGCCATATGCTCACCGGTTTGCCACATGATGTTGGCCTATGGACTGAACAAGAAACCACCAAAAATTATTAACCAGTCATCGTTCTCACAACACTGAGGACCAGTCATTCGAAATGACTTCTCCATGCATTTTATGCATTGGTAAAAGCACTATGATGAAAAGTGTGATATGTTTTCAGGTATCTCCTATACTAATAGAGCCACATGCTCACCGGTTTGCCACATGATGTAGGCCTATGGACTGAACAAGAAACCACCAAAAATTTTAACCAGTCATCGTTGTCACAACACTGAGGACCAGTCATTCGAAATGACTTCTCCATGCATTTTATGCATTGGTAAAAGCACTATGATGAAAAGTGTGATATGTTTTCAGGTATCTCCTATACTAATAGAGCCACATGCTCACCGGTTTGCCACATGATGTAGGCCTATGGACTGAACAAGAAACCACCAAAAATTTTAACCAGTCATCGTTGTCACAACACTGAGGACCAGTCATTCGAAATGACTTCTCCATGCATTTTATGCATTGGTAAAAGCACTATGATGAAAAGTGTGATATGTTTTCAGGTATCTCCTATACTAATAGAGCCACATGCTCACCAGGTTTGCCACATGATGTAGGCCTATGACTGAACAAGAAACCACCAAAAATTTTAACCAATCATCGTTCTCACAACACTGAGGACCAGTCATTCGAAATGACTTCTCCATGCATTTTATGCATTGGTAAAAGCACTATGATGAAAAGTGTGATATGTTTTCAGGTATCTCCTATACTAATAGAGCCATATGCTCACCGGTTTGCCACATGATGTTGGCCTATGGACTGAACAAGAAACCACCAAAAATTTTAACCAGTCATCGTTCTCACAACACTGAGGACCAGTCATTCGAAATGACTTCTCCATGCATTTTATGCATTGGTAAAAGCACTATGATGAAAAGTGTGATATGTTTTCAGGTATCTCCTATACTAATAGAGCCACATGCTCACCGGTTTGCCACATGATGTAGGCCTATGGACTGAACAAGAAACCACCAAAAATTTTTAACCAGTCATCGTTGTCACAACACTGAGGACCAGTCATTCGAAATGACTTCTCCATGCATTTTATGCATTGGTAAAAGCACTATGATGAAAAGTGTGATATGTTTTCAGGTATCTCCTATACTAATAGAGCCACATGCTCACCGGTTTGCCACATGATGTAGGCCTATGGACTGAACAAGAAACCACCAAAAATTTTAACCAGTCATCGTTGTCACAACACTGAGGACCAGTCATTCGAAATGGACTTCTCCATGCATTTTATGCATTGGTAAAAGCACTATGATGAAAAGTGTGATATGTTTTCAGGTATCTCCTATACTAATAGAGCCACATGCTCACCAGTTTGCCACATGATGTAGGCCTATGGACTGAACAAGAAACCACCAAAAATTTTAACCAGTCATCGTTCTCACAACACTGAGGACCAGTCATTCGAAATGACTTCTCCATGCATTTTATGCATTGGTAAAAGCACTATGATGAAAAGTGTGATATGTTTTCAGGTATCTCCTATACTAATAGAGCCACATGCTCACCGGTTTGCCACATGATGTAGGCCTATGGACTGAACAAGAAACCACCAAAATTTTAACCAGTCATCGTTCTCACAACACTGAGGGACCAGTCATTCGAAATGACTTCTCCATGCATTTTATGCATTGGTAAAAGCACTATGATGAAAAGTGTGATATGTTTTCAGGTATCTCCTATACTAATAGAGCCACATGCTCACCGGTTTGCCACATGATGTAGGCCTATGGACTGAACAAGAAACCACCAAAAATTTAACCAATCATCGTTCTCACAACACTGAGGACCAGGTCATTCGAAATGACTTCTCCATGCATTTTATGCATTGGTAAAAGCACTATGATGAAAAGTGTGATATGTTTTCAGTATCTCCTATACTAATAGAGCCATATGCTCACCGGTTTGCCACATGATGTTGGCCTATGGACTGAACAAGAAACCACCAAAAATTTTAACCAGTCATCGTTCTCACAACACTGAGGACCAGTCATTCGAAATGACTTCTCCATGCATTTTATGCATTGGTAAAAGCACTATGATGAAAAGTGTGATATGTTTTCAGGTATCTCCTATACTAATAGAGCCACATGCTCACCGGTTTGCCACATGATGTAGGCCTATGGACTGAACAAGAAACCACCAAAAATTTTAACCAGTCATCGTTGTCACAACACTGAGGACCAGTCATTCGAAATGACTTTCTCCATGCATTTTATGCATTGGTAAAAGCACTATGATGAAAAGTGTGATATGTTTTCAGGTATCTCCTATACTAATAGAGCCACATGCTCACCGGTTTGGCCACATGATGTAGGCCTATGGACTGACAAGAAACCACCAAAAATTTTAACCAGTCATCGTTCTCACAACACTGAGGACCAGTCATTCGAAATGACTTCTCCATGCATTTTATGCATTGGTAAAAGCACTATGATGAAAAGTGTGATATGTTTTCAGGTATCTCCTATACTAATAGAGCCACATGCTCACCGGTTTGCCACATGATGTAGGCCTATGGACTGAACAAGAAACCACCAAAAATTTTACAGTCATCGTTTCTCACAACACTGAGGACCAGTCATTCGAAATGACTTCTCCATGCATTTTATGCATTGGTAAAAGCACTATGATGAAAAGTGTGATATGTTTTCAGGTATCTCCTATCTACTAATAGAGCCACATGCTCAACCGGTTTGCCACATGATGTAGGCCTATGGACTGAACAAGAAACCACCAAAAATTTTAACCAGTCATCGTTCTCACAACACTGAGGACCAGTCATTCGAAATGACTTCTCCATGCATTTTATGCATTGGTAAAAGCACTATGATGAAAAGTGTGATATGTTTTCAGGTATCTCCTATACTAATAGAGCCACATGCTCACCAGTTTGCCACATGATGTAGGCCTATGGACTGAACAAGAAACCACCAAAAATTTTAACCAATCATCGTTCTCACAACACTGAGGACCAGTCATTCGAAATGACTTCTCCATGCATTTTATGCATGGTAAAAGCACTATGATGAAAAGTGTGATATGTTTTCAGGTATCTCCTATACTAATAGAGCCATAAGCTCACCGGTTTGCCACATGATGTTGGCCTATGGACTGAACAAGAAACCACCAAAAATTTTAACCAGTCATCGTTCTCACAACACTGAGGACCCAGTCATTCGAAATGACTTCTCCATGCATTTTATGCATTGGTAAAAGCACTATGATGAAAAGTGTGATATGTTTTCAGGTATCTCCTATACTAATAGAGCCACATGCTCACCGGTTTGCCACATGATGTAGGCCTATGGACTGAACAAGAAACCACCAAAAATTTTAACCAGTCATCGTTGTCACAACACTGAGGACCAGTCATTCGAAATGACTTCTCCATGCATTTTATGCATTGGTAAAAGCACTATGATGAAAAGTGTGATATGTTTTCAGGTATCTCCTATACTAATAGAGCCACATGCTCACCGGTTTGCCACATGATGTAGGCCTATGGACTGAACAAGAAACCACCAAAATTTAACCAGTCATCGTTTGTCACAACACTGAGGACCAGTCATTCGAAATGACTTCTCCATGCATTTTATGCATTGGTAAAAGCACTATGATGAAAAGTGTGATATGTTTTCAGGTATCTCCTATACTAATAGAGCCACATGCTCACCAGTTTGCCACATGATGTAGGCCTATGGACTGAACAAGAAACCACCAAAAATTTTAACCAGTCATCGTTCTCACAACACTGAGGACCAGTCAATTCGAAATGACTTCTCCATGCATTTTATGCATTGGTAAAAGCACTATGATGAAAAGTGTGATATGTTTTCAGGTATCTCCTATACTAATAGAGCCACATGCTCACCGGTTTGCCACATGATGTAGGCCTATGGACTGAACAAGAAACCACCAAAATTTTAACCAGTCATCGTTCTCACAACACTGAAGGACCAGTCATTCGAAATGACTTCTCCATGCATTTTATGCATTGGTAAAAGCACTATGATGAAAAGTGTGATATGTTTTCAGGTATCTCCTATACTAATAGAGCCACATGCTCACCGGTTTGCCACATGATGTAGGCCTATGGACTGAACAAGAAACCACCAAAAATTTTAACCAGTCATCGTTCTCACAACACTGAGGACCAGTCATTCGAAATGACTTCTCCATGCATTTTATGCATTGGTAAAAGCAATATGATGAAAAGTGTGATATGTTTTCAGGTATCTCCTATACTAATTGAGCCACATGCTCACCGGTTTGCCACATGATGTAGGCCTATGGACTGAACAAGAAACCACCAAAAATTTTAACCAGTCATCGTTCTCACAACACTGAGGACCAGTCATTCGAAATGACTTCTCCATGCATTTTATGCATTGGTAAAAGCACTATGATGAAAAGTGTGATATGTTTTCAGGTATCTCCTATACTAATAGAGCCACATGCTCACCGGTTTGCCACATGATGTAGGCCTATGGACTGAACAAGAAACCACCAAAAATTTTAACCAGTCATCGTTCTCACAACACTGAGGACCAGTCATTCGAAATGACTTCTCCATGCATTTTATGCATTGGTAAAAGCACTATGATGAAAAGTGTGATATGTTTTCAGGTATCTCCTATACTAATAGAGCCACATGCTCACCGGTTTGCCACATGATGTAGGCCTATGGACTGAACAAGAAACCACCAAAAATTTTAACCAGTCATCGTTCTCACAACACTGAGGACCAGTCATTCGAAATGACTTCTCCATGCATTTTATGCATTGGTAAAAGCACTATGATGAAAAGTGTGATATGTTTTCAGGTATCTCCTATACTAATAGAGCCACATGCTCACCGGTTTGCACATGATGTAGGCCTATGGACTGAACAAGAAACCACCAAAATTTTAACCAGTCATCGTTCTCACAACACTGAGGACCAGTCATTCGAAATGACTTCTCCATGCATTTTATGCATTGGTAAAAGCACTATGATGAAAAGTGTGATATGTTTTCAGGTATCTCCTATACTAATAGAGCCACATGCTCACCGGTTTGCCACATGATGTAGGCCTATGGACTGAACAAGAAACCACCAAAAGTTTTAACCAGTCATCGTTCTCACAACACTGAGGACCAGTCATTCGAAATGACTTCTCCATGCATTTTATGCATTGGTAAAAGCACTATGATGAAAAGTTGTGATATGTTTTCAGGTATCTCCTATACTAATAGAGCCACATTGCTCACCGGTTTGCCACATGATGTAGGCCTATGGACTGAACAAGAAACCACCAAAAATTTTAACCAGTCATCGTTCTCACAACACTGAGGACCAGTCATTCGAAATGACTTCTCCATGCATTTTATGCATTGGTAAAAGCACTATGATGAAAAGTGTGATATGTTTTCAGGTATCTCCTATACTAATAGAGCCACATGCTCACCGGTTTGCCACATGATGTAGGCCTATGGACTGAACAAGAAACCACCAAAAATTTTAACCAGTCATCGTTCTCACAACACTGAGGACCAGTCATTCGAAATGACTTCTCCATGCATTTTATGCATTGGTAAAAGCACTATGATGAAAAGTGTGATAAGTTTTCAGGTATCTCCTATACTAATAGAGCCACATGCTCACCGGTTTGCCACATGATGTAGGCCTATGGACTGAACAAGAAACCACCAAAAATTTTAACCAGTCATCGTTCTCACAACACTGAGGACCAGTCATTCGAAATGACTTCTCCATGCATTTTATGCATTGGTAAAAGCACTATGATGAAAAGTGTGATATGTTTTCAGGTATCTCCTATACTAATAGAGCCACATGCTCACCGGTTTGCCACATGATGTAGGCCTATGGACTGAACAAGAAACCACCAAAAATTTTAACCAGTCATCGTTCTCACAACACTGAGGACCAGTCATTCGAAATGACTTCTCCATGCATTTTATGCATTGGTAAAAGCACTATGATGAAAAGTGTGATATGTTTTCAGGTATCTCCTATACTAATAGAGCCACATGCTCACCGGTTTGCCACATGATGTAGGCCTATGGACTGAACAAGAAACCACCAAAAATTTTAACCAGTCATCGTTCTCACAACACTGAGGACCAGTCATTCGAAATGACTTCTCCATGCATTTTATGCATTGGTAAAAGCACTATGATGAAAAGTGTGATATGTTTTCAGGTATCTCCTATACTAATAGAGCCACATGCTCACCGGTTTGCCACATGATGTAGGCCTATGGACTGAACAAGAAACCACCAAAATTTTAACCAGTCATCGTTCTCACAACACTGAGGACCAGTCATTCGAAATGACTTCTCCATGCATTTTATGCATTGGTAAAAGCACTATGATGAAAAGTGTGATATGTTTTCAGGTATCTCCTATATAATAGAGCCACATGCTCACCGGTTTGCCACATGATGTAGGCCTATGGACTGAACAAGAAACCACCAAAATTTAACCAGTCATCGTTCTCACAACACTGAGGACCAGTCATTCGAAATGACTTCTCCATGCATTTTATGCATTGGTAAAAGCACTATGATGAAAAGTGTGATATGTTTTCAGGTATCTCCTATACTAATAGAGCCACATGCTCACCAGTTTGCCACATGATGTAGGCCTATGGACTGAACAAGAAACCACCAAAAATTTTAACCAGTCATCGTTCTCACAACACTGAGGACCAGTCATTCGAAATGACTTCTCCATGCATTTTATGCATTGGTAAAAGCACTATGATGAAAAGTGTGATATGTTTTCAGGTATCTCCTATACTAAAGAGCCACATGCTCACCGGTTTGCCACATGATGTAGGCCTATGGACTGAACAAGTAACCACCAAAAATTTTAACCAGTCATCGTTCTCACAACACTGAGGACCAGTCATTCGAAATGACTTCTCCATGCATTTTATGCATTGGTAAAAGCACTATGATGAAAAGTGTGATATGTTTTCAGGTATCTCCTATACTAATAGAGCCACATGCTCACCGGTTTGCCACATGATGTAGGCCTATGGACTGAACAAGAAACCACCAAAAATTTTAACCAGTCATCGTTCTCACAACACTGAGGACCAGTCATTTGAAATGACTTCTCCATGCATTTTATGCATTGGTAAAAGCACTATGATGAAAAGTGTGATATGTTTTCAGGTATCTCCTATACTAATAGAGCCACATGCTCACCGGTTTGCCACATGATGTAGGCCTATGGACTGAACAAGAAACCACCAAAATATTAACCAGTCATCGTTCTCACACTGAGGACCAGTCATTCGAAATGACTTCTCCATGCATTTTATGCATTGGTAAAAGCACTATGATGAAAAGTGTGATATGTTTTCAGGTATCTCCTATACTAATAGAGCCACATGCTCACCGGTTTGCCACATGATGTAGGCCTATGGACTGAACAAGAACCACCAAAATTTTAACCAGTCATCGTTCTCACAACACTGAGGACCAGTCATTCGAAATGACTTCTCCATGCATTTTATGCATTGGTAAAAGCACTATGATGAAAAGTGTGATATGTTTTCAGGTATCTCCTATACTAATAGAGCCACATGCTCACCGGTTTGCCACATGATGTAGGCCTATGGACTGAACAAGAAACCACCAAAAATTTTAACCAGTCATCGTTCTCACAACACTGAGGACCAGTCATTCGAAATGACTTCTCCATGCATTTTATGCATTGGTAAAAGCACTATGATGAAAAGTGTGATAAGTTTTCAGGTATCTCCTATACTAATAGAGCCACATGCTCACCGGTTTGCCACATGATGTAGGCCTATGGACTGAACAAGAAACCACCAAAAATTTTAACCAGTCATCGTTCTCACAACACTGAGGACCAGTCATTCGAAATGACTTCTCCATGCATTTTATGCATTGGTAAAAGCACTATGATGAAAAGTGTGATATGTTTTCAGGTATCTCCTATACTAATAGAGCCACATGCTCACCGGTTTGCCACATGATGTAGGCCTATGGACTGAACAAGAAACCACCAAAAATTTTAACCAGTCATCGTTCTCACAACACTGAGGACCAGTCATTCGAAATGACTTCTCCATGCATTTTATGCATTGGTAATAGCACTATGATGAAAAGTGTGATATGTTTTCAGGTATCTCCTATACTAATAGAGCCACATGCTCACCGGTTTGCCACATGATGTAGGCCTATGGACTGAACAAGAAACCACCAAAAATTTTAACCAGTCATCGTTCTCACAACACTGAGGACCAGTCATTCGAAATGACTTCTCCATGCATTTTATGCATTGGTAAAAGCACTATGATGAAAAGTGTGATATGTTTTCAGGTATCTCCTATACTAATAGAGCCACATGCTCACCGGTTTGCCACATGATGTAGGCCTATGGACTGAACAAGAAACCACCAAAAATTTTAACCAGTCATCGTTCTCACAACACTGAGGACCAGTCATTCGAAATGACTTCTCCATGCATTTTATGCATTGGTAAAAGCACTATGATGAAAAGTGTGATATGTTTTTCAGGTATCTCCTATACTAATAGAGCCACATGCTCACCGGTTTGCCACATGATGTAGGCCTATGGACTGAACAAGAAACCACCAAAAATTTTAACCAGTCATCGTTCTCACAACACTGAGGACCAGTCATTCGAAATGACTTCTCCATGCATTTTATGCATTGGTAAAAGCACTATGATGAAAAGTGTGATATGTTTTCAGGTATCTCCTATACTAATAGAGCCACATGCTCACCGTTTGCCACATGATGTAGGCCTATGGACTGAACAAGAAACCACCAAAAATTTTACCAGTCATCGTTCTCACAACACTGAGGACCAGTCATTCGAATGACTTCTCCATGCATTTTATGCATGGTAAAAGCACTATGATGAAAAGTGTGATATGTTTTCAGGTATCTCCTATACTAATAGAGCCACATGCTCACCGGTTTGCCACATGATGTAGGCCTATGGACTGAACAAGAAACCACCAAAAATTTTAACCAGTCATCGTTCTCACAACACTGAGGACCAGTCATTCGAAATGACTTCTCCATGCATTTTATGCATTGGTAAAAGCACTATGATGAAAAGTGTGATATGTTTTCAGGTATCTCCTATACTAATAGAGCCACATGCTCACCGGTTTGCCACATGATGTAGGCCTATGGACAGAACAAGAACCACCAAAAATTTTAACCAGTCATCGTTCTCACAACACTGAGGACCAGTCATTCGAAATGACTTCTCCATGCATTTTTGCATTGGTAAAAGCACTATGATGAAAAGTGTGATATGTTTTCAGGTATCTCCTATACTAATAGAGCCACATGCTCACCGGTTTGCCACATGATGTAGGCCTATGGACTGAACAAGAAACCACCAAAAATTTTAACCAGTCATCGTTCTCACAACACTGAGGACCAGTCATTCGAAATGACTTCTCCATGCATTTTATGCATTGGTAAAAGCACTATGATGAAAAGTGTGATATGTTTTCAGGTATCTCCTATACTAATAGAGCCACATGCTCACCGGTTTGCCACATGATGTAGGCCTATGGGACTGAACAAGAAACCACCAAAAAGTTTTAACCAGTCATCGTTCTCACAACACTGAGGACCAGTCATTCGAAATGACTTCTCCATGCATTTTATGCATTGGTAAAAGCACTATGATGAAAAGTGTGATATGTTTTCAGGTATCTCCTATACTAATAGAGCCACATTGCTCACCGGTTTGCCACATGATGTAGGTCTATGGACTGAACAAGAAACCACCAAAAATTTTAACCAGTCATCGTTCTCACAACACTGAGGACCAGTCATTCGAAATGACTTCTCCATGCATTTTATGTATTGGTAAAAGCACTATGATGAAAAGTGTGATATGTTTTCAGGTATCTCCTATACTAATAGAGCCACATGCTCACCGGTTTGCCACATGATGTAGGCCTATGGACTGAACAAAAAACCACCAAAAATTTTAACCAGTCATCATTCTCACAACACTGAGGACCAGTCATTCGAAATGACTTCTCCATGCATTTTATGCATTGGTAAAAGCACTATGATGAAAAGTGTGATAAGTTTTCAGGTATCTCCTATACTAATAGAGCCACATGCTCACCGGTTTGCCACATGATGTAGGCCTATGGACTGAACAAGAAACCACCAAAAATTTTAACCAGTCATCGTTCTCACAACACTGAGGACCAGTCATTCGATATGACTTCTCCATGCATTTTATGCATTGGTAAAAGCACTATGATGAAAAGTGTGATATGTTTTCAGGTATCTCCTATACTAATAGAGCCACATGCTCACCGGTTGCCACATGATGTAGGCCTATAGACTGAACAAGAAACCACCAAAAATTTTAACCAGTCATCGTTCTCACAACACTGAGGACCAGTCATTCGAAATGACTTCTCCATGCATTTTATGCATTGGTAAAAGCACTATGATGAAAAGTGTGATATGTTTTCAGGTATCTCCTATACTAATAGAGCCACATGCTCACCGGTTTGCCACATGATGTAGGCCTATGGACTGAACAAGAAACCACCAAAAATTTTAACCAGTCATCGTTCTCACAACACTGAGGACCAGTCATTCGAAATGACTTCTCCATGCATTTTATGCATTGGTAAAAGCACTATGATGAAAAGTGTGATATGTTTTCAGGTATCTCCTATACTAATAGAGCCACATGCTCACCGGTTTTGCCACATGATGTAGGCCTATGGACTGAACAAGAAACCACCAAAAATTTTAACCAGTCATCGTTCTCACAACACTGAGGACCAGTCATTCGAAATGACTTCTCCATGCATTTTATGCATTGGTAAAAGCACTATGATGAAAAGTGTGATATGTTTTCAGGTATCTCCTATATTAACAGAGCCACATGCTCACCGGTTTGCCACATGATGTAGGCCTGTGGACTGAACAAGAAACCACCAAAAATTTTAACCAGTCATCGTTCTCACAACACTGAGGACCAGTCATTCGAAATGTCTTCTCCATGCATTTTATGCATTGGTAAAAGCACTATGATGAAAAGTGTGATATGTTTTCAGGTATCTCCTATACTAATAGAGCCACATGCTCACCGGTTTGCCACATGATGTAGGCCTATGGACTGAACAAGAAACCACCAAAAATTTTAACCAGTCATCGTTCTCACAACACTGAGGACCAGTCATTCGAATGACTTCTCCATGCATTTTATGCATTGGTAAAAGCACTATGATGAAAAGTGTGATATGTTTTCAGGTATCTCCTATACTAATAGAGCCACATGCTCACCGGTTTGCCACATGATGTAGGCCTATGGACTGAACAAGAAACCACCAAAAGTTTTAACCAGTCATCGTTCTCACAACACTGAGGACCAGTCATTCGAAATGACTTCTCCATGCATTTTATGCATTGGTAAAAGCACTATGATGAAAAGTGTGATATGTTTTCAGGTATCTCCTATACTAATAGAGCCACATTGCTCACCGGTTTGCCACATGATGTAGGTCTATGGACTGAACAAGAAACCACCAAAATTTTAACCAGTCATCGTTCTCACAACACTGAGGACCAGTCATTCGAAATGACTTCTCCATGCATTTTATGTATTGGTAAAAGCACTATGATGAAAAGTGTGATATGTTTTCAGGTATCTCCTATACTAATAGAGCCACATGCTCACCGGTTTGCCACATGATGTAGGCTATGGACTGAACAAAAAACCACCAAAAATTTTAACCAGTCATCATTCTCACAACACTGAGGACCAGTCATTCGAAATGACTTCTCCATGCATTTTATGCATTGGTAAAAGCACTATGATGAAAAGTGTGATAAGTTTTCAGGTATCTCCTATACTAATAGAGCCACATGCTCACCGGTTTGCCACATGATGTAGGCCTATGGACTGAACAAGAAACCACCAAAAATTTTAACCAGTCATCGTTCTCACAACACTGAGGACCAGTCATTCGATATGACTTCTCCATGCATTTTATGCATTGGTAAAAGCACTATGATGAAAAGTGTGATATGTTTTCAGGTATCTCCTATACTAATAGAGCCACATGCTCACCGGTTTGCCACATGATGTAGGCCTATAGACTGAACAAGAAACCACCAAAAATTTTAACCAGTCATCGTTCTCACAACACTGAGGACCAGTCATTCGAAATGACTTCTCCATGCATTTTATGCATTGGTAAAAGCACTATGATGAAAAGTGTGATATGTTTTCAGGTATCTCCTATACTAATAGAGCCACATGCTCACCGGTTTGCCACATGATGTAGGCCTATGGACTGAACAAGAAACCACCAAAAATTTTAACCAGTCATCGTTCTCACAACACTGAGGACCAGTCATTCGAAATGACTTCTCCATGCATTTATGCATTGGTAAAAGCACTATGATGAAAAGTGTGATATGTTTTCAGGTATCTCCTATACTAATAGAGCCACATGCTCACCGGTTTGCCACATGATGTAGGCCTATGGACTGAACAAGAAACCACCAAAAATTTTAACCAGTCATCGTTCTCACAACACTGAGGACCAGTCATTCGAAATGACTTCTCCATGCATTTTATGCATTGGTAAAAGCACTATGATGAAAAGTGTGATATGTTTTCAGGTATCTCCTATATTAACAGAGCCACATGCTCACCGGTTTGCCACATGATGTAGGCCTATGGACTGAACAAGAAACCACCAAAAATTTTAACCAGTCATCGTTCTCACAACACTGAGGACCAGTCATTCGAAATGACTTCTCCATGCATTTTATGCATTGGTAAAAGCACTATGATGAAAAGTGTGATATGTTTTCAGGTATCTCCTATACTAATAGAGCCACATGCTCACCGGTTTGCCACATGATGTAGGCCTATGGACTGAACAAGAAACCACCAAAAATTTTAACCAGTCATCGTTCTCACAACACTGAGGACCAGTCATTCGAAATGACTTCTCCATGCATTTTATGCATTGGTAAAAGCACTATGATGAAAAGTGTGATATGTTTTCAGGTATCTCCTATACTAATAGAGCCACATGCTCACCAGTTTGCCACATGATGTAGGCCTATGGACCTGAACAAGAAACCACCAAAAATTTTAACCAGTCATCGTTCTCACAACACTGAGGACCAGTCATTCGAAATGACTTCTCCATGCATTTTATGCATTGGTAAAAGCACTATGATGAAAAGTGTGATATGTTTTCAGGTATCTCCTATACTAATAGAGCCACATGCTCACCGGTTTGCCACATGATGTAGGCCTATGGACTGAACAAGAAACCACCAAAAATTTTAACCAGTCATCGTTCTCACAACACTGAGGACCAGTCATTCGAAATGACTTCTCCATGCATTTTATGCATTGGTAAAAGCACTATGATGAAAAGTGTGATATGTTTTCAGGTATCTCCTATACTAATAGAGCCACATGCTCACCGGTTTGCCACATGATGTAGGCCTATGGACTGAACAAGAAACCACCAAAAATTTTAACCAGTCATCGTTCTCACAACACTGAGGACCAGTCATTCGAAATGACTTCTCCATGCATTTTATGCATTGGTAAAAGCACTATGATGAAAAGTGTGATATGTTTTCAGGTATCTCCTATACTAATAGAGCCACATGCTCACCGGTTTGCCACATGATGTAGGCCTATGGACTGAACAAGAAACCACCAAAAATTTTAACCAGTCATCGTTCTCACAACACTGAGGACCAGTCATTCGAAATGACTTCTCCATGCATTTTATGCATTGGTAAAAGCACTATGATGAAAAGTGTGATATGTTTTCAGGTATCTCCTATACTAATAGAGCCACATGCTCACCGGTTTGCCACATGATGTAGGCCTATGGACTGAACAAGAAACCACCAAAAATTTTCACCAGTCATCGTTCTCACAACACTGAGGACCAGTCATTCGAAATGACTTCTCCATGCATTTTATGCATTGGTAAAAGCACTATGATGAAAAGTGTGATATGTTTTCAGGTATCTCCTATACTAATAGAGCCACATGCTCACCGGTTTGCCACATGATGTAGGCCTATGGACTGAACAAGAAACCACCAAAAATTTTAACCAGTCATCGTTCTCACAACACTGAGGACCAGTCATTCGAAATGACTTCTCCATGCATTTTATGCATTGGTAAAAGCACTATGATGAAAAGTGTGATATGTTTTCAGGTATCTCCTATACTAATAGAGCCACATGCTCACCGGTTTGCCACATGATGTAGGCCTATGGACTGAACAAGAAACCACCAAAAATTTTAACCAGTCATCGTTCTCACAACACTGAGGACCAGTCATTCGAAATGACTTCTCCATGCATTTTATGCATTGGTAAAAGCACTATGATGAAAAGTGTGATATGTTTTCAGGTATCTCCTATATTAATAGAGCCACATGCTCACCGGTTTGCCACATGATGTAGGCCTATGGACTGAACAAGAAACCACCAAAAATTTTAACCAGTCATCGTTCTCACAACACTGAGGACCAGTCATTCTCATTCGAAATGACTTCTCCATGCATTTTATGCATTGGTAAAAGCACTATGATGAAAAGTGTGATATGTTTTCAGGTATCTCCTATACTAATAGAGCCACATGCTCACCGGTTTGCCACATGATGTAGGCCTATGGACTGAACAAGAAACCACCAAAAATTTTAACCAGTCATCGTTCTCACAACACTGAGGACCAGTCATTCGAAATGACTTCTCCATGCATTTTATGCATTGGTAAAAGCACTATGATGAAAAGTGTGATATGTTTTCAGGTATCTCCTATACTAATAGAGCCACATGCTCACCGGTTTGCCACATGATGTAGGCCTATGGACTGAACAAGAAACCACCAAAAATTTTAACCAGTCATCGTTCTCACAACACTGAGGACCAGTCATTCGAAATGACTTCTCCATGCATTTTATGCATTGGTAAAAGCACTATGATGAAAAGTGTGATATGTTTTCAGGTATCTCCTATACTAATAGAGCCACATGCTCACCGGTTTGCCACATGATGTAGGCCTATGGACTGAACAAGAAACCACCAAAAATTTTAACCAGTCATCGTTCTCACAACACTGAGGACCAGTCATTCGAAATGACTTCTCCATGCATTTTATGCATTGGTAAAAGCACTATGATGAAAAGTGTGATATGTTTTCAGGTATCTCCTATACTAATAGAGCCACATGCTCACCGGTTTGCCACATGATGTAGGCCTATGGACTGAACAAGAAACCACCAAAAATTTTAACCAGTCATCGTTCTCACAACACTGAGGACCAGTCATTCGAAATGACTTCTCCATGCATTTTATGCATTGGTAAAAGCACTATGATGAAAAGTGTGATATGTTTTCAGGTATCTCCTATACTAATAGAGCCACATGCTCACCGGTTTGCCACATGATGTAGGCCTATGGACTGAACAAGAAACCACCAAAAATTTTAACCAGTCATCGTTCTCACAACACTGAGGACCAGTCATTCGAAATGACTTCTCCATGCATTTTATGCATTGGTAAAAGCACTATGATGAAAAGTGTGATATGTTTTCAGGTATCTCCTATACTAATAGAGCCACATGCTCACCGGTTTGCCACATGATGTAGGCCTATGGACTGAACAAGAAACCACCAAAAATTTTAACCAGTCATCGTTCTCACAACACTGAGGACCAGTCATTCGAAATGACTTCTCCATGCATTTTATGCATTGGTAAAAGCACTATGATGAAAAGTGTGATATGTTTTCAGGTATCTCCTATACTAATAGAGCCACATGCTCACCGGTTTGCCACATGATGTAGGCCTATGGACTGAACAAGAAACCACCAAAAATTTTAACCAGTCATCGTTCTCACAACACTGAGGACCAGTCATTCGAAATGACTTCTCCATGCATTTTATGCATTGGTAAAAGCACTATGATGAAAAGTGTGATATGTTTTCAGGTATCTCCTATACTAATAGAGCCACATGCTCACCGGTTTGCCACATGATGTAGGCCTATGGACTGAACAAGAAACCACCAAAAATTTTAACCAGTCATCGTTCTCACAACACTGAGGACCAGTCATTCGAAATGACTTCTCCATGCATTTTATGCATTGGTAAAAGCACTATGATGAAAAGTGTGATATGTTTTCAGGTATCTCCTATACTAATAGAGCCACATGCTCACCGGTTTGCCACATGATGTAGGCCTATGGACTGAACAAGAAACCACCAAAAATTTTAACCAGTCATCGTTCTCACAACACTGAGGACCAGTCATTCGAAATGACTTCTCCATGCATTTTATGCATTGGTAAAAGCACTATGATGAAAAGTGTGATATGTTTTCAGGTATCTCCTATACTAATAGAGCCACATGCTCACCGGTTTGCCACATGATGTAGGCCTATGGACTGAACAAGAAACCACCAAAAATTTTAACCAGTCATCGTTCTCACAACACTGAGGACCAGTCATTCGAAATGACTTCTCCATGCATTTTATGCATTGGTAAAAGCACTATGATGAAAAGTGTGATATGTTTTCAGGTATCTCCTATACTAATAGAGCCACATGCTCACCGGTTTGCCACATGATGTAGGCCTATGGACTGAACAAGAAACCACCAAAAATTTTAACCAGTCATCGTTCTCACAACACTGAGGACCAGTCATTCGAAATGACTTCTCCATGCATTTTATGCATTGGTAAAAGCACTATGATGAAAAGTGTGATATGTTTTCAGGTATCTCCTATACTAATAGAGCCACATGCTCACCGGTTTGCCACATGATGTAGGCCTATGGACTGAACAAGAAACCACCAAAAATTTTAACCAGTCATCGTTCTCACAACACTGAGGACCAGTCATTCGAAATGACTTCTCCATGCATTTTATGCATTGGTAAAAGCACTATGATGAAAAGTGTGATATGTTTTCAGGTATCTCCTATACTAATAGAGCCACATGCTCACCGGTTTGCCACATGATGTAGGCCTATGGACTGAACAAGAAACCACCAAAAATTTTAACCAGTCATCGTTCTCACAACACTGAGGACCAGTCATTCGAAATGACTTCTCCATGCATTTTATGCATTGGTAAAAGCACTATGATGAAAAGTGTGATATGTTTTCAGGTATCTCCTATACTAATAGAGCCACATGCTCACCGGTTTGCCACATGATGTAGGCCTATGGACTGAACAAGAAACCACCAAAAATTTTAACCAGTCATCGTTCTCACAACACTGAGGACCAGTCATTCGAAAATTGATCTTGTTTCCCCCCCTACCCCTATTTTGTCAGGGGGTGTGAACTTTCCCTCCCCCTTTTCCCATCCCTTCCACCCCTCTTCCTCCCTTCCCCCTCCCCCCCCCCCTCTCCCTTCCCTCCCTTCCCTCCTAAACTCCCCTCCCCCTTTCCTCCGTCTCCCTACTAAAGTTGAAAACCCAATAAAAGTTTTTGAAAGCGAAATGACTTCTCCATGCATTTTATGCATTGGTAAAAGCACTATGATGAAAAGTGTGATATGTTTTCAGGTATCTCCTATACTAATAGAGCCACATGCTCACCGGTTTGCCACATGATGTAGGCCTATGGACTGAACAAGAAACCACCAAAAATTTTAACCAGTCATCGTTCTCACAACACTGAGGACCAGTCATTCGAAATGACTTCTCCATGCATTTTATGCATTGGTAAAAGCAATATGATGAAAAGTGTGATATGTTTTCAGGTATCTCCTATACTAATAGAGCCACATGCTCACCGGTTTGCCACATGATGTAGGCCTATGGACTGAACAAGAAACCACCAAAAATTTTAACCAGTCATCGTTCTCACAACACTGAGGACCAGTCATTCGAAATGACTTCTCCATGCATTTTATGCATTGGTAAAAGCACTATGATGAAAAGTGTGATATGTTTTCAGGTATCTCCTATACTAATAGAGCCACATGCTCACCGGTTTGCCACATGATGTAGGCCTATGGACTGAACAAGAAACCACCAAAAATTTTAACCAGTCATCGTTCTCACAACACTGAGGACCAGTCATTCGAAATGACTTCTCCATGCATTTTATGCATTGGTAAAAGCACTATGATGAAAAGTGTGATATGTTTTCAGGTATCTCCTATACTAATAGAGCCACATGCTCACCGGTTTGCCACATGATGTAGGCCTATGGACTGAACAAGAAACCACCAAAAATTTTAACCAGTCATCGTTCTCACAACACTGAGGACCAGTCATTCGAAATGACTTCTCCATGCATTTTATGCATTGGTAAAAGCACTATGATGAAAAGTGTGATATGTTTTCAGGTATCTCCTATACTAATAGAGCCACATGCACACCGGTTTGCCACATGATGTAGGCCTATGGACTGAACAAGAAACCACCAAAAATTTTAACCAGTCATCGTTCTCACAACACTGAGGACCAGTCATTCGAAATGACTTCTCCATGCATTTTATGCATTGGTAAAAGCACTATGATGAAAAGTGTGATATGTTTTCAGGTATCTCCTATACTAATAGAGCCACATGCTCACCGGTTTGCCACATGATGTAGGCCTATGGACTGAACAAGAAACCACCAAAAATTTTAACCAGTCATCGTTCTCACAACACTGAGGACCAGTCATTCGAAATGACTTCTCCATGCATTTTATGCATTGGTAAAAGCACTATGATGAAAAGTGTGATATGTTTTCAGGTATCTCCTATACTAATAGAGCCACATGCTCACCGGTTTGCCACATGATGCAGGCCTATGGACTGAACAAGAAACCACCAAAAATTTTAACCAGTCATCGTTCTCACAACACTGAGGACCAGTCATTCGAAATGACTTCTCCATGCATTTTATGCATTGGTAAAAGCACTATGATGAAAAGTGTGATATGTTTTCAGGTATCTCCTATACTAATAGAGCCACATGCTCACCGGTTTGCCACATGATGTAGGCCTATGGACTGAACAAGAAACCACCAAAAATTTTAACCAGTCATCGTTCTCACAACACTGAGGACCAGTCATTCGAAATGACTTCTCCATGCATTTTATGCATTGGTAAAAGCACTATGATGAAAAGTGTGATATGTTTTCAGGTATCTCCTATACTAATAGAGCCACATGCTCACCGGTTTGCCACATGATGTAGGCCTATGGACTGAACAAGAAACCACCAAAAATTTTAACCAGTCATCGTTCTCACAACACTGAGGACCAGTCATTCGAAATGACTTCTCCATGCATTTTATGCATTGGTAAAAGCACTATGATGAAAAGTGTGATATGTTTTCAGGTATCTCCTATACTAATAGAGCCACATGCTCACCGGTTTGCCACATGATGTAGGCCTATGGACTGAACAAGAAACCACCAAAAATTTTAACCAGTCATCGTTCTCACAACACTGAGGACCAGTCATTCGAAATGACTTCTCCATGCATTTTATGCATTGGTAAAAGCACTATGATGAAAAGTGTGATATGTTTTCAGGTATCTCCTATACTAATAGAGCCACATGCACACCGGTTTGCCACATGATGTAGGCCTATGGACTGAACAAGAAACCACCAAAAATTTTAACCAGTCATCGTTCTCACAACACTGAGGACCAGTCATTCGAAATGACTTCTCCATGCATTTTATGCATTGGTAAAAGCACTATGATGAAAAGTGTGATATGTTTTCAGGTATCTCCTATACTAATAGAGCCACATGCTCACCGGTTTGCCACATGATGTAGGCCTATGGACTGAACAAGAAACCACCAAAAATTTTAACCAGTCATCGTTCTCACAACACTGAGGACCAGTCATTCGAAAATTGATCTTGTTTCCCCCCCTACCCCTATTTTGTCAGGGGGTGTGAACTTTCCCTCCCCCTTTTCCCATCCCTTCCACCCCTCTTCCTCCCTTCCCCCTCCCCCCCCCCTCTCCCTTCCCTCCCTTCCCTCCTAAACTCCCCTCCCCCTTTCCTCCGTCTCCCTACTAAAGTTGAAAACCCAATAAAAGTTTTTGAAAGCGAAATGACTTCTCCATGCATTTTATGCATTGGTAAAAGCACTATGATGAAAAGTGTGATATGTTTTCAGGTATCTCCTATACTAATAGAGCCACATGCTCACCGGTTTGCCACATGATGTAGGCCTATGGACTGAACAAGAAACCACCAAAAATTTTAACCAGTCATCGTTCTCACAACACTGAGGACCAGTCATTCGAAATGACTTCTCCATGCATTTTATGCATTGGTAAAAGCAATATGATGAAAAGTGTGATATGTTTTCAGGTATCTCCTATACTAATAGAGCCACATGCTCACCGGTTTGCCACATGATGTAGGCCTATGGACTGAACAAGAAACCACCAAAAATTTTAACCAGTCATCGTTCTCACAACACTGAGGACCAGTCATTCGAAATGACTTCTCCATGCATTTTATGCATTGGTAAAAGCACTATGATGAAAAGTGTGATATGTTTTCAGGTATCTCCTATACTAATAGAGCCACATGCTCACCGGTTTGCCACATGATGTAGGCCTATGGACTGAACAAGAAACCACCAAAAATTTTAACCAGTCATCGTTCTCACAACACTGAGGACCAGTCATTCGAAATGACTTCTCCATGCATTTTATGCATTGGTAAAAGCACTATGATGAAAAGTGTGATATGTTTTCAGGTATCTCCTATACTAATAGAGCCACATGCTCACCGGTTTGCCACATGATGTAGGCCTATGGACTGAACAAGAAACCACCAAAAATTTTAACCAGTCATCGTTCTCACAACACTGAGGACCAGTCATTCGAAATGACTTCTCCATGCATTTTATGCATTGGTAAAAGCACTATGATGAAAAGTGTGATATGTTTTCAGGTATCTCCTATACTAATAGAGCCACATGCACACCGGTTTGCCACATGATGTAGGCCTATGGACTGAACAAGAAACCACCAAAAATTTTAACCAGTCATCGTTCTCACAACACTGAGGACCAGTCATTCGAAATGACTTCTCCATGCATTTTATGCATTGGTAAAAGCACTATGATGAAAAGTGTGATATGTTTTCAGGTATCTCCTATACTAATAGAGCCACATGCTCACCGGTTTGCCACATGATGTAGGCCTATGGACTGAACAAGAAACCACCAAAAATTTTAACCAGTCATCGTTCTCACAACACTGAGGACCAGTCATTCGAAATGACTTCTCCATGCATTTTATGCATTGGTAAAAGCACTATGATGAAAAGTGTGATATGTTTTCAGGTATCTCCTATACTAATAGAGCCACATGCTCACCGGTTTGCCACATGATGCAGGCCTATGGACTGAACAAGAAACCACCAAAAATTTTAACCAGTCATCGTTCTCACAACACTGAGGACCAGTCATTCGAAATGACTTCTCCATGCATTTTATGCATTGGTAAAAGCACTATGATGAAAAGTGTGATATGTTTTCAGGTATCTCCTATACTAATAGAGCCACATGCTCACCGGTTTGCCACATGATGTAGGCCTATGGACTGAACAAGAAACCACCAAAAATTTTAACCAGTCATCGTTCTCACAACACTGAGGACCAGTCATTCGAAATGACTTCTCCATGCATTTTATGCATTGGTAAAAGCACTATGATGAAAAGTGTGATATGTTTTCAGGTATCTCCTATACTAATAGAGCCACATGCTCACCGGTTTGCCACATGATGTAGGCCTATGGACTGAACAAGAAACCACCAAAAATTTTAACCAGTCATCGTTCTCACAACACTGAGGACCAGTCATTCGAAATGACTTCTCCATGCATTTTATGCATTGGTAAAAGCACTATGATGAAAAGTGTGATATGTTTTCAGGTATCTCCTATACTAATAGAGCCACATGCTCACCGGTTTGCCACATGATGTAGGCCTATGGACTGAACAAGAAACCACCAAAAATTTTAACCAGTCATCGTTCTCACAACACTGAGGACCAGTCATTCGAAATGACTTCTCCATGCATTTTATGCATTGGTAAAAGCACTATGATGAAAAGTGTGATATGTTTTCAGGTATCTCCTATACTAATAGAGCCACATGCTCACCGGTTTGCCACATGATGTAGGCCTATGGACTGAACAAGAAACCACCAAAAATTTTAACCAGTCATCGTTCTCACAACACTGAGGACCAGTCATTCGAAATGACTTCTCCATGCATTTTATGCATTGGTAAAAGCACTATGATGAAAAGTGTGATATGTTTTCAGGTATCTCCTATACTAATAGAGCCACATGCTCACCGGTTTGCCACATGATGTAGGCCTATGGACTGAACAAGAAACCACCAAAAATTTTAACCAGTCATCGTTCTCACAACACTGAGGACCAGTCATTCGAAATGACTTCTCCATGCATTTTATGCATTGGTAAAAGCACTATGATGAAAAGTGTGATATGTTTTCAGGTATCTCCTATACTAATAGAGCCACATGCTCACCGGTTTGCCACATGATGTAGGCCTATGGACTGAACAAGAAACCACCAAAAATTTTAACCAGTCATCGTTCTCACAACACTGAGGACCAGTCATTCGAAATGACTTCTCCATGCATTTTATGCATTGGTAAAAGCACTATGATGAAAAGTGTGATATGTTTTCAGGTATCTCCTATACTAATAGAGCCACATGCTCACCGGTTTGCCACATGATGTAGGCCTATGGACTGAACAAGAAACCACCAAAAATTTTAACCAGTCATCGTTCTCACAACACTGAGGACCAGTCATTCGAAATGACTTCTCCATGCATTTTATGCATTGGTAAAAGCACTATGATGAAAAGTGTGATATGTTTTCAGGTATCTCCTATACTAATAGAGCCACATGCTCACCGGTTTGCCACATGATGTAGGCCTATGGACTGAACAAGAAACCACCAAAAATTTTAACCAGTCATCGTTCTCACAACACTGAGGACCAGTCATTCGAAATGACTTCTCCATGCATTTTATGCATTGGTAAAAGCACTATGATGAAAAGTGTGATATGTTTTCAGGTATCTCCTATACTAATAGAGCCACATGCTCACCGGTTTGCCACATGATGTAGGCCTATGGACTGAACAAAAAACCACCAAAAATTTTAACCAGTCATCGTTCTCACAACACTGAGGACCAGTCATTCGAAATGACTTCTCCATGCATTTTATGCATTGGTAAAAGCACTATGATGAAAAGTGTGATATGTTTTCAGGTATCTCCTATACTAATAGAGCCACATGCTCACCGGTTTGCCACATGATGTAGGCCTATGGACTGAACAAGAAACCACCAAAAATTTTAACCAGTCATCGTTCTCACAACACTGAGGACCAGTCATTCGAAATGACTTCTCCATGCATTTTATGCATTGGTAAAAGCACTATGATGAAAAGTGTGATATGTTTTCAGGTATCTCCTATACTAATAGAGCCACATGCTCACCGGTTTGCCACATGATGCAGGCCTATGGACTGAACAAGAAACCACCAAAAATTTTAACCAGTCATCGTTCTCACAACACTGAGGACCAGTCATTCGAAATGACTTCTCCATGCATTTTATGCATTGGTAAAAGCACTATGATGAAAAGTGTGATATGTTTTCAGGTATCTCCTATACTAATAGAGCCACATGCTCACCGGTTTGCCACATGATGTAGGCCTATGGACTGAACAAGAAACCACCAAAAATTTTAACCAGTCATCGTTCTCACAACACTGAGGACCAGTCATTCGAAATGACTTCTCCATGCATTTTATGCATTGGTAAAAGCACTATGATGAAAAGTGTGATATGTTTTCAGGTATCTCCTATACTAATAGAGCCACATGCTCACCGGTTTGCCACATGATGTAGGCCTATGGACTGAACAAGAAACCACCAAAAATTTTAACCAGTCATCGTTCTCACAACACTGAGGACCAGTCATTCGAAATGACTTCTCCATGCATTTTATGCATTGGTAAAAGCACTATGATGAAAAGTGTGATATGTTTTCAGGTATCTCCTATACTAATAGAGCCACATGCTCACCGGTTTGCCACATGATGTAGGCCTATGGACTGAACAAGAAACCACCAAAAATTTTAACCAGTCATCGTTCTCACAACACTGAGGACCAGTCATTCGAAATGACTTCTCCATGCATTTTATGCATTGGTAAAAGCACTATGATGAAAAGTGTGATATGTTTTCAGGTATCTCCTATACTAATAGAGCCACATGCTCACCGGTTTGCCACATGATGTAGGCCTATGGACTGAACAAGAAACCACCAAAAATTTTAACCAGTCATCGTTCTCACAACACTGAGGACCAGTCATTCGAAATGACTTCTCCATGCATTTTATGCATTGGTAAAAGCACTATGATGAAAAGTGTGATATGTTTTCAGGTATCTCCTATACTAATAGAGCCACATGCTCACCGGTTTGCCACATGATGTAGGCCTATGGACTGAACAAGAAACCACCAAAAATTTTAACCAGTCATCGTTCTCACAACACTGAGGACCAGTCATTCGAAATGACTTCTCCATGCATTTTATGCATTGGTAAAAGCACTATGATGAAAAGTGTGATATGTTTTCAGGTATCTCCTATACTAATAGAGCCACATGCTCACCGGTTTGCCACATGATGTAGGCCTATGGACTGAACAAGAAACCACCAAAAATTTTAACCAGTCATCGTTCTCACAACACTGAGGACCAGTCATTCGAAATGACTTCTCCATGCATTTTATGCATTGGTAAAAGCACTATGATGAAAAGTGTGATATGTTTTCAGGTATCTCCTATACTAATAGAGCCACATGCTCACCGGTTTGCCACATGATGTAGGCCTATGGACTGAACAAGAAACCACCAAAAATTTTAACCAGTCATCGTTCTCACAACACTGAGGACCAGTCATTCGAAATGACTTCTCCATGCATTTTATGCATTGGTAAAAGCACTATGATGAAAAGTGTGATATGTTTTCAGGTATCTCCTATACTAATAGAGCCACATGCTCACCGGTTTGCCACATGATGTAGGCCTATGGACTGAACAAGAAACCACCAAAAATTTTAACCAGTCATCGTTCTCACAACACTGAGGACCAGTCATTCGAAATGACTTCTCCATGCATTTTATGCATTGGTAAAAGCACTATGATGAAAAGTGTGATATGTTTTCAGGTATCTCCTATACTAATAGAGCCACATGCTCACCGGTTTGCCACATGATGTAGGCCTATGGACTGAACAAGAAACCACCAAAAATTTTAACCAGTCATCGTTCTCACAACACTGAGGACCAGTCATTCGAAATGACTTCTCCATGCATTTTATGCATTGGTAAAAGCACTATGATGAAAAGTGTGATATGTTTTCAGGTATCTCCTATACTAATAGAGCCACATGCTCACCGGTTTGCCACATGATGTAGGCCTATGGACTGAACAAGAAACCACCAAAAATTTTAACCAGTCATCGTTCTCACAACACTGAGGACCAGTCATTCGAAATGACTTCTCCATGCATTTTATGCATTGGTAAAAGCACTATGATGAAAAGTGTGATATGTTTTCAGGTATCTCCTATACTAATAGAGCCACATGCTCACCGGTTTGCCACATGATGTAGGCCTATGGACTGAACAAGAAACCACCAAAAATTTTAACCAGTCATCGTTCTCACAACACTGAGGACCAGTCATTCGAAATGACTTCTCCATGCATTTTATGCATTGGTAAAAGCACTATGATGAAAAGTGTGATATGTTTTCAGGTATCTCCTATACTAATAGAGCCACATGCTCACCGGTTTGCCACATGATGTAGGCCTATGGACTGAACAAGAAACCACCAAAAATTTTAACCAGTCATCGTTCTCACAACACTGAGGACCAGTCATTCGAAATGACTTCTCCATGCATTTTATGCATTGGTAAAAGCACTATGATGAAAAGTGTGATATGTTTTCAGGTATCTCCTATACTAATAGAGCCACATGCTCACCGGTTTGCCACATGATGTAGGCCTATGGACTGAACAAGAAACCACCAAAAATTTTAACCAGTCATCGTTCTCACAACACTGAGGACCAGTCATTCGAAATGACTTCTCCATGCATTTTATGCATTGGTAAAAGCACTATGATGAAAAGTGTGATATGTTTTCAGGTATCTCCTATACTAATAGAGCCACATGCTCACCGGTTTGCCACATGATGTAGGCCTATGGACTGAACAAGAAACCACCAAAAATTTTAACCAGTCATCGTTCTCACAACACTGAGGACCAGTCATTCGAAATGACTTCTCCATGCATTTTATGCATTGGTAAAAGCACTATGATGAAAAGTGTGATATGTTTTCAGGTATCTCCTATACTAATAGAGCCACATGCTCACCGGTTTGCCACATGATGTAGGCCTATGGACTGAACAAGAAACCACCAAAAATTTTAACCAGTCATCGTTCTCACAACACTGAGGACCAGTCATTCGAAATGACTTCTCCATGCATTTTATGCATTGGTAAAAGCACTATGATGAAAAGTGTGATATGTTTTCAGGTATCTCCTATACTAATAGAGCCACATGCTCACCGGTTTGCCACATGATGTAGGCCTATGGACTGAACAAGAAACCACCAAAAATTTTAACCAGTCATCATTCTCACAACACTGAGGACCAGTCATTCGAAATGACTTCTCCATGCATTTTATGCATTGGTAAAAGCACTATGATGAAAAGTGTGATATGTTTTCTGGTATCTCCTATACTAATAGAGCCACATGCTCACCGGTTTGCCACATGATGTAGGCCTATGGACTGAACAAGAAACCACCAAAAATTTTAACCAGTCATCATTCTCACAACACTGAGGACCAGTCATTCGAAATGACTTCTCCATGCATTTTATGCATTGGTAAAAGCACTATGATGAAAAGTGTGATATGTTTTCAGGTATCTCCTATACTAATAGAGCCACATGCTCACCGGTTTGCCACATGATGTAGGCCTATGGACTGAACAAGAAACCACCAAAAATTTTAACCAGTCATCGTTCTCACAACACTGAGGACCAGTCATTTGAAATGACTTCTCCATGCATTTTATGCATTGGTAAAAGCAATATGATGAAAAGTGTGATATGTTTTCAGGTATCTCCTATACTAATAGAGCCACATGCTCACCGGTTTGCCACATGATGTAGGCCTATGGACTGAACAAGAAACCACCAAAAATTTTAACCAGTCATCGTTCTCACAACACTGAGGACCAGTCATTCGAAATGACTTCTCCATGCATTTTATGCATTGGTAAAAGCACTATGATGAAAAGTGTGATATGTTTTCAGGTATCTCCTATACTAATAGAGCCACATGCTCACCGGTTTGCCACATGATGTAGGCCTATGGACTGAACAAAAAACCACCAAAAATTTTAACCAGTCATCGTTCTCACAACACTGAGGACCAGTCATTCGAAATGACTTCTCCATGCATTTTATGCATTGGTAAAAGCACTATGATGAAAAGTGTGATATGTTTTCAGGTATCTCCTATACTAATAGAGCCACATGCTCACCGGTTTGCCACATGATGTAGGCCTATGGACTGAACAAGAAACCACCAAAAATTTTAACCAGTCATCGTTCTCACAACACTGAGGACCAGTCATTCGAAATGACTTCTCCATGCATTTTATGCATTGGTAAAAGCACTATGATGAAAAGTGTGATATGTTTTCAGGTATCTCCTATACTAATAGAGCCACATGCTCACCGGTTTGCCACATGATGCAGGCCTATGGACTGAACAAGAAACCACCAAAAATTTTAACCAGTCATCGTTCTCACAACACTGAGGACCAGTCATTCGAAATGACTTCTCCATGCATTTTATGCATTGGTAAAAGCACTATGATGAAAAGTGTGATATGTTTTCAGGTATCTCCTATACTAATAGAGCCACATGCTCACCGGTTTGCCACATGATGTAGGCCTATGGACTGAACAAGAAACCACCAAAAATTTTAACCAGTCATCGTTCTCACAACACTGAGGACCAGTCATTCGAAATGACTTCTCCATGCATTTTATGCATTGGTAAAAGCACTATGATGAAAAGTGTGATATGTTTTTAGGTATCTCCCATGCTCACCGGTTTGCCACATGATGTAGGCCTATGGACTGAACAAGAAACCACCAAAAATTTTAACCAGTCATCGTTCTCACAACACTGAGGACCAGTCATTCGAAATGACTTCTCCATGCATTTTATGCATTGGTAAAAGCACTATGATGAAAAGTGTGATATGTTTTCAGGTATCTCCTATACTAATAGAGCCACATGCTCACCGGTTTGCCACATGATGTAGGCCTATGGACTGAACAAGAAACCACCAAAAATTTTAACCAGTCATCGTTCTCACAACACTGAGGACCAGTCATTCGAAATGACTTCTCCATGCATTTTATGCATTGGTAAAAGCACTATGATGAAAAGTGTGATATGTTTTCAGGTATCTCCTATACTAATAGAGCCACATGCTCACCGGTTTGCCACATGATGTAGGCCTATGGACTGAACAAGAAACCACCAAAAATTTTAACCAGTCATCATTCTCACAACACTGAGGACCAGTCATTCGAAATGACTTCTCCATGCATTTTATGCATTGGTAAAAGCACTATGATGAAAAGTGTGATATGTTTTCTGGTATCTCCTATACTAATAGAGCCACATGCTCACCGGTTTGCCACATGATGTAGGCCTATGGACTGAACAAGAAACCACCAAAAATTTTAACCAGTCATCGTTCTCACAACACTGAGGACCAGTCATTCGAAATGACTTCTCCATGCATTTTATGCATTGGTAAAAGCACTATGATGAAAAGTGTGATATGTTTTCAGGTATCTCCTATACTAATAGAGCCACATGCTCACCTGTTTGCCACATGATGTAGGCCTATGGACTGAACAAGAAACCACCAAAAATTTTAACCAGTCATCGTTCTCACAACACTGAGGACCAGTCATTCGAAATGACTTCTCCATGCATTTTATGCATTGGTAAAAGCACTATGATGAAAAGTGTGATATGTTTTCAGGTATCTCCTATACTAATAGAGCCACATGCTCACCGGTTTGCCACATGATGTAGGCCTATGGACTGAACAAGAAACCACCAAAAATTTTAACCAGTCATCGTTCTCACAACACTGAGGACCAGTCATTCGAAATGACTTCTCCATGCATTTTATGCATTGGTAAAAGCACTATGATGAAAAGTGTGATATGTTTTCAGGTATCTCCTATACTAATAGAGCCACATGCTCACCGGTTTGCCACATGATGTAGGCCTATGGACTGAACAAGAAACCACCAAAAATTTTAACCAGTCATCGTTCTCACAACACTGAGGACCAGTCATTCGAAATGACTTCTCCATGCATTTTATGCATTGGTAAAAGCACTATGATGAAAAGTGTGATATGTTTTCAGGTATCTCCTATACTAATAGAGCCACATGCTCACCGGTTTGCCACATGATGTAGGCCTATGGACTGAACAAGAAACCACCAAAAATTTTAACCAGTCATCATTCTCACAACACTGAGGACCAGTCATTCGAAATGACTTCTCCATGCATTTTATGCATTGGTAAAAGCACTATGATGAAAAGTGTGATATGTTTTCTGGTATCTCCTATACTAATAGAGCCACATGCTCACCGGTTTGCCACATGATGTAGGCCTATGGACTGAACAAGAAACCACCAAAAATTTTAACCAGTCATCGTTCTCACAACACTGAGGACCAGTCATTCGAAATGACTTCTCCATGCATTTTATGCATTGGTAAAAGCACTATGATGAAAAGTGTGATATGTTTTCAGGTATCTCCTATACTAATAGAGCCACATGCTCACCGGTTTGCCACATGATGTAGGCCTATGGACTGAACAAGAAACCACCAAAAATTTTAACCAGTCATCGTTCTCACAACACTGAGGACCAGTCATTTGAAATGACTTCTCCATGCATTTTATGCATTGGTAAAAGCAATATGATGAAAAGTGAGATATGTTTTCAGGTATCTCCTATACTAATAGAGCCACATGCTCACCGGTTTGCCACATGATGTAGGCCTATGGACTGAACAAGAAACCACCAAAAATTTTAACCAGTCATTGTTCTCACAACACTGAGGACCAGTCATTCGAAATGACTTCTCCATGCATTTTATGCATTGGTAAAAGCACTATGATGAAAAGTGTGATATGTTTTCAGGTATCTCCTATACTAATAGAGCCACATGCTCACCGGTTTGCCACATGATGTAGGCCTATGGACTGAACAAAAAACCACCAAAAATTTTAACCAGTCATCGTTCTCACAACACTGAGGACCAGTCATTCGAAATAACTTCTCCATGCATTTTATGCATTGGTAAAAGCACTATGATGAAAAGTGTGATATGTTTTCAGGTATCTCCTATACTAATAGAGCCACATGCTCACCGGTTTGCCACATGATGTAGGCCTATGGACTGAACAAGAAACCACCAAAAATTTTAACCAGTCATCGTTCTCACAACACTGAGGACCAGTCATTCGAAATGACTTCTCCATGCATTTTATGCATTGGTAAAAGCACTATGATGAAAAGTGTGATATGTTTTCAGGTATCTCCTATACTAATAGAGCCACATGCTCACCGGTTTGCCACATGATGCAGGCCTATGGACTGAACAAGAAACCACCAAAAATTTTAACCAGTCATCGTTCTCACAACACTGAGGACCAGTCATTCGAAATGACTTCTCCATGCATTTTATGCATTGGTAAAAGCACTATGATGAAAAGTGTGATATGTTTTCAGGTATCTCCTATACTAATAGAGCCACATGCTCACCGGTTTGCCACATGATGTAGGCCTATGGACTGAACAAGAAACCACCAAACATTTTAACCAGTCATCGTTCTCACAACACTGAGGACCAGTCATTCGAAATGACTTCTCCATGCATTTTATGCATTGGTAAAAGCACTATGATGAAAAGTGTGATATGTTTTCAGGTATCTCCCATGCTCACCGGTTTGCCACATGATGTAGGCCTATGGACTGAACAAGAAACCACCAAAAATTTTAACCAGTCATCGTTCTCACAACACTGAGGACCAGTCATTCGAAATGACTTCTCCATGCATTTTATGCATTGGTAAAAGCACTATGATGAAAAGTGTGATATGTTTTCAGGTATCTCCTATACTAATAGAGCCACATGCTCACCGGTTTGCCACATGATGTAGGCCTATGGACTGAACAAGAAACCACCAAAAATTTTAACCAGTCATCGTTCTCACAACACTGAGGACCAGTCATTCGAAATGACTTCTCCATGCATTTTATGCATTGGTAAAAGCACTATGATGAAAAGTGTGATATGTTTTCAGGTATCTCCTATACTAATAGAGCCACATGCTCACCGGTTTGCCACATGATGTAGGCCTATGGACTGAACAAGAAACCACCAAAAATTTTAACCAGTCATCGTTCTCACAACACTGAGGACCAGTCATTCGAAATGACTTCTCCATGCATTTTATGCATTGGTAAAAGCACTATGATGAAAAGTGTGATATGTTTTCAGGTATCTCCTATACTAATAGAGCCACATGCTCACCGGTTTGCCACATGATGTAGGCCTATGGACTGAACAAGAAACCACCAAAAATTTTAACCAGTCATCGTTCTCACAACACTGAGGACCAGTCATTCGAAATGACTTCTCCATGCATTTTATGCATTGGTAAAAGCACTATGATGAAAAGTGTGATATGTTTTCAGGTATCTCCTATACTAATAGAGCCACATGCTCACCGGTTTGCCACATGATGTAGGCCTATGGACTGAACAAGAAACCACCAAAAATTTTAACCAGTCATCGTTCTCACAACACTGAGGACCAGTCATTCGAAATGACTTCTCCATGCATTTTATGCATTGGTAAAAGCACTATGATGAAAAGTGTGATATGTTTTCAGGTATCTCCTATACTAATAGAGCCACATGCTCACCGGTTTGCCACATGATGTAGGCCTATGGACTGAACAAGATGGACTGAACAAGAAACCACCAAAAATTTTAACCAGTCATCGTTCTCACAACACTGAGGACCAGTCATTCGAAATGACTTCTCCATGCATTTTATGCATTGGTAAAAGCACTATGATGAAAAGTGTGATATGTTTTCAGGTATCTCCTATACTAATAGAGCCACATGCTCACCGGTTTGCCACATGATGTAGGCCTATGGACTGAACAAGAAACCACCAAAAATTTTAACCAGTCATCGTTCTCACAACACTGAGGACCAGTCATTCGAAATGACTTCTCCATGCATTTTATGCATTGGTAAAAGCACTATGATGAAAAGTGTGATATGTTTTCAGGTATCTCCTATACTAATAGAGCCACATGCTCACCGGTTTGCCACATGATGTAGGCCTATGGACTGAACAAGAAACCACCAAAAATTTTAACCAGTCATCGTTCTCACAACACTGAGGACCAGTCATTCGAAATGACTTCTCCATGCATTTTATGCATTGGTAAAAGCACTATGATGAAAAGTGTGATATGTTTTCAGGTATCTCCTATACTAATAGAGCCACATGCTCACCGGTTTGCCACATGATGTAGGCCTATGGACTGAACAAGAAACCACCAAAAATTTTAACCAGTCATCGTTCTCACAACACTGAGGACCAGTCATTCGAAATGACTTCTCCATGCATTTTATGCATTGGTAAAAGCACTATGATGAAAAGTGTGATATGTTTTCAGGTATCTCCTATACTAATAGAGCCACATGCTCACCGGTTTGCCACATGATGTAGGCCTATGGACTGAACAAGAAACCACCAAAAATTTTAACCAGTCATCGTTCTCACAACACTGAGGACCAGTCATTCGAAATGACTTCTCCATGCATTTTATGCATTGGTAAAAGCACTATGATGAAAAGTGTGATATGTTTTCAGGTATCTCCTATACTAATAGAGCCACATGCTCACCGGTTTGCCACATGATGTAGGCCTATGGACTGAACAAGAAACCACCAAAAATTTTAACCAGTCATCGTTCTCACAACACTGAGGACCAGTCATTCGAAATGACTTCTCCATGCATTTTATGCATTGGTAAAAGCACTATGATGAAAAGTGTGATATGTTTTCAGGTATCTCCTATACTAATAGAGCCACATGCTCACCGGTTTGCCACATGATGTAGGCCTATGGACTGAACAAGAAACCACCAAAAATTTTAACCAGTCATCGTTCTCACAACACTGAGGACCAGTCATTCGAAATGACTTCTCCATGCATTTTATGCATTGGTAAAAGCACTATGATGAAAAGTGTGATATGTTTTCAGGTATCTCCTATACTAATAGAGCCACATGCTCACCGGTTTGCCACATGATGTAGGCCTATGGACTGAACAAGAAACCACCAAAAATTTTAACCAGTCATCGTTCTCACAACACTGAGGACCAGTCATTCGAAATGACTTCTCCATGCATTTTATGCATTGGTAAAAGCACTATGATGAAAAGTGTGATATGTTTTCAGGTATCTCCTATACTAATAGAGCCACATGCTCACCGGTTTGCCACATGATGTAGGCCTATGGACTGAACAAGAAACCACCAAAAATTTTAACCAGTCATCGTTCTCACAACACTGAGGACCAGTCATTCGAAATGACTTCTCCATGCATTTTATGCATTGGTAAAAGCACTATGATGAAAAGTGTGATATGTTTTCAGGTATCTCCTATACTAATAGAGCCACATGCTCACCGGTTTGCCACATGATGTAGGCCTATGGACTGAACAAGAAACCACCAAAAATTTTAACCAGTCATCGTTCTCACAACACTGAGGACCAGTCATTCGAAATGACTTCTCCATGCATTTTATGCATTGGTAAAAGCACTATGATGAAAAGTGTGATATGTTTTCAGGTATCTCCTATACTAATAGAGCCACATGCTCACCGGTTTGCCACATGATGTAGGCCTATGGACTGAACAAGAAACCACCAAAAATTTTAACCAGTCATCGTTCTCACAACACTGAGGACCAGTCATTCGAAATGACTTCTCCATGCATTTTATGCATTGGTAAAAGCACTATGATGAAAAGTGTGATATGTTTTCAGGTATCTCCTATACTAATAGAGCCACATGCTCACCGGTTTGCCACATGATGTAGGCCTATGGACTGAACAAGAAACCACCAAAAATTTTAACCAGTCATCGTTCTCACAACACTGAGGACCAGTCATTCGAAATGACTTCTCCATGCATTTTATGCATTGGTAAAAGCACTATGATGAAAAGTGTGATATGTTTTCAGGTATCTCCTATACTAATAGAGCCACATGCTCACCGGTTTGCCACATGATGTAGGCCTATGGACTGAACAAGAAACCACCAAAAATTTTAACCAGTCATCGTTCTCACAACACTGAGGACCAGTCATTCGAAATGACTTCTCCATGCATTTTATGCATTGGTAAAAGCACTATGATGAAAAGTGTGATATGTTTTCAGGTATCTCCTATACTAATAGAGCCACATGCTCACCGGTTTGCCACATGATGTAGGCCTATGGACTGAACAAGAAACCACCAAAAATTTTAACCAGTCATCGTTCTCACAACACTGAGGACCAGTCATTCGAAATGACTTCTCCATGCATTTTATGCATTGGTAAAAGCACTATGATGAAAAGTGTGATATGTTTTCAGGTATCTCCTATACTAATAGAGCCACATGCTCACCGGTTTGCCACATGATGTAGGCCTATGGACTGAACAAGAAACCACCAAAAATTTTAACCAGTCATCGTTCTCACAACACTGAGGACCAGTCATTCGAAATGACTTCTCCATGCATTTTATGCATTGGTAAAAGCACTATGATGAAAAGTGTGATATGTTTTCAGGTATCTCCTATACTAATAGAGCCACATGCTCACCGGTTTGCCACATGATGTAGGCCTATGGACTGAACAAGAAACCACCAAAAATTTTAACCAGTCATCGTTCTCACAACACTGAGGACCAGTCATTCGAAATGACTTCTCCATGCATTTTATGCATTGGTAAAAGCACTATGATGAAAAGTGTGATATGTTTTCAGGTATCTCCTATACTAATAGAGCCACATGCTCACCGGTTTGCCACATGATGTAGGCCTATGGACTGAACAAGAAACCACCAAAAATTTTAACCAGTCATCGTTCTCACAACACTGAGGACCAGTCATTCGAAATGACTTCTCCATGCATTTTATGCATTGGTAAAAGCACTATGATGAAAAGTGTGATATGTTTTCAGGTATCTCCTATACTAATAGAGCCACATGCTCACCGGTTTGCCACATGATGTAGGCCTATGGACTGAACAAGAAACCACCAAAAATTTTAACCAGTCATCGTTCTCACAACACTGAGGACCAGTCATTCGAAATGACTTCTCCATGCATTTTATGCATTGGTAAAAGCACTATGATGAAAAGTGTGATATGTTTTCAGGTATCTCCTATACTAATAGAGCCACATGCTCACCGGTTTGCCACATGATGTAGGCCTATGGACTGAACAAGAAACCACCAAAAATTTTAACCAGTCATCGTTCTCACAACACTGAGGACCAGTCATTCGAAATGACTTCTCCATGCATTTTATGCATTGGTAAAAGCACTATGATGAAAAGTGTGATATGTTTTCAGGTATCTCCTATACTAATAGAGCCACATGCTCACCGGTTTGCCACATGATGTAGGCCTATGGACTGAACAAGAAACCACCAAAAATTTTAACCAGTCATCGTTCTCACAACACTGAGGACCAGTCATTCGAAATGACTTCTCCATGCATTTTATGCATTGGTAAAAGCACTATGATGAAAAGTGTGATATGTTTTCAGGTATCTCCTATACTAATAGAGCCACATGCTCACCGGTTTGCCACATGATGTAGGCCTATGGACTGAACAAGAAACCACCAAAAATTTTAACCAGTCATCGTTCTCACAACACTGAGGACCAGTCATTCGAAATGACTTCTCCATGCATTTTATGCATTGGTAAAAGCACTATGATGAAAAGTGTGATATGTTTTCAGGTATCTCCTATACTAATAGAGCCACATGCTCACCGGTTTGCCACATGATGTAGGCCTATGGACTGAACAAGAAACCACCAAAAATTTTAACCAGTCATCGTTCTCACAACACTGAGGACCAGTCATTCGAAATGACTTCTCCATGCATTTTATGCATTGGTAAAAGCACTATGATGAAAAGTGTGATATGTTTTCAGGTATCTCCTATACTAATAGAGCCACATGCTCACCGGTTTGCCACATGATGTAGGCCTATGGACTGAACAAGAAACCACCAAAAATTTTAACCAGTCATCGTTCTCACAACACTGAGGACCAGTCATTCGAAATGACTTCTCCATGCATTTTATGCATTGGTAAAAGCACTATGATGAAAAGTGTGATATGTTTTCAGGTATCTCCTATACTAATAGAGCCACATGCTCACCGGTTTGCCACATGATGTAGGCCTATGGACTGAACAAGAAACCACCAAAAATTTTAACCAGTCATCGTTCTCACAACACTGAGGACCAGTCATTCGAAATGACTTCTCCATGCATTTTATGCATTGGTAAAAGCACTATGATGAAAAGTGTGATATGTTTTCAGGTATCTCCTATACTAATAGAGCCACATGCTCACCGGTTTGCCACATGATGTAGGCCTATGGACTGAACAAGAAACCACCAAAAATTTTAACCAGTCATCGTTCTCACAACACTGAGGACCAGTCATTCGAAATGACTTCTCCATGCATTTTATGCATTGGTAAAAGCACTATGATGAAAAGTGTGATATGTTTTCAGGTATCTCCTATACTAATAGAGCCACATGCTCACCGGTTTGCCACATGATGTAGGCCTATGGACTGAACAAGAAACCACCAAAAATTTTAACCAGTCATCGTTCTCACAACACTGAGGACCAGTCATTCGAAATGACTTCTCCATGCATTTTATGCATTGGTAAAAGCACTATGATGAAAAGTGTGATATGTTTTCAGGTATCTCCTATACTAATAGAGCCACATGCTCACCGGTTTGCCACATGATGTAGGCCTATGGACTGAACAAGAAACCACCAAAAATTTTAACCAGTCATCGTTCTCACAACACTGAGGACCAGTCATTCGAAATGACTTCTCCATGCATTTTATGCATTGGTAAAAGCACTATGATGAAAAGTGTGATATGTTTTCAGGTATCTCCTATACTAATAGAGCCACATGCTCACCGGTTTGCCACATGATGTAGGCCTATGGACTGAACAAGAAACCACCAAAAATTTTAACCAGTCATCGTTCTCACAACACTGAGGACCAGTCATTCGAAATGACTTCTCCATGCATTTTATGCATTGGTAAAAGCACTATGATGAAAAGTGTGATATGTTTTCAGGTATCTCCTATACTAATAGAGCCACATGCTCACCGGTTTGCCACATGATGTAGGCCTATGGACTGAACAAGAAACCACCAAAAATTTTAACCAGTCATCGTTCTCACAACACTGAGGACCAGTCATTCGAAATGACTTCTCCATGCATTTTATGCATTGGTAAAAGCACTATGATGAAAAGTGTGATATGTTTTCAGGTATCTCCTATACTAATAGAGCCACATGCTCACCGGTTTGCCACATGATGTAGGCCTATGGACTGAACAAGAAACCACCAAAAATTTTAACCAGTCATCGTTCTCACAACACTGAGGACCAGTCATTCGAAATGACTTCTCCATGCATTTTATGCATTGGTAAAAGCACTATGATGAAAAGTGTGATATGTTTTCAGGTATCTCCTATACTAATAGAGCCACATGCTCACCGGTTTGCCACATGATGTAGGCCTATGGACTGAACAAGAAACCACCAAAAATTTTAACCAGTCATCGTTCTCACAACACTGAGGACCAGTCATTCGAAATGACTTCTCCATGCGCATTTTATGCATTGGTAAAAGCACTATGATGAAAAGTGTGATATGTTTTCAGGTATCTCCTATACTAATAGAGCCACATGCTCACCGGTTTGCCACATGATGTAGGCCTATGGACTGAACAAGAAACCACCAAAAATTTTAACCAGTCATCGTTCTCACAACACTGAGGACCAGTCATTCGAAATGACTTCTCCATGCATTTTATGCATTGGTAAAAGCACTATGATGAAAAGTGTGATATGTTTTCAGGTATCTCCTATACTAATAGAGCCACATGCTCACCGGTTTGCCACATGATGTAGGCCTATGGACTGAACAAGAAACCACCAAAAATTTTAACCAGTCATCGTTCTCACAACACTGAGGACCAGTCATTCGAAATGACTTCTCCATGCATTTTATGCATTGGTAAAAGCACTATGATGAAAAGTGTGATATGTTTTCAGGTATCTCCTATACTAATAGAGCCACATGCTCACCGGTTTGCCACATGATGTAGGCCTATGGACTGAACAAGAAACCACCAAAAATTTTAACCAGTCATCGTTCTCACAACACTGAGGACCAGTCATTCGAAATGACTTCTCCATGCATTTTATGCATTGGTAAAAGCACTATGATGAAAAGTGTGATATGTTTTCAGGTATCTCCTATACTAATAGAGCCACATGCTCACCGGTTTGCCACATGATGTAGGCCTATGGACTGAACAAGAAACCACCAAAAATTTTAACCAGTCATCGTTCTCACAACACTGAGGACCAGTCATTCGAAATGACTTCTCCATGCATTTTATGCATTGGTAAAAGCACTATGATGAAAAGTGTGATATGTTTTCAGGTATCTCCTATACTAATAGAGCCACATGCTCACCGGTTTGCCACATGATGTAGGCCTATGGACTGAACAAGAAACCACCAAAAATTTTAACCAGTCATCGTTCTCACAACACTGAGGACCAGTCATTCGAAATGACTTCTCCATGCATTTTATGCATTGGTAAAAGCACTATGATGAAAAGTGTGATATGTTTTCAGGTATCTCCTATACTAATAGAGCCACATGCTCACCGGTTTGCCACATGATGTAGGCCTATGGACTGAACAAGAAACCACCAAAAATTTTAACCAGTCATCGTTCTCACAACACTGAGGACCAGTCATTCGAAATGACTTCTCCATGCATTTTATGCATTGGTAAAAGCACTATGATGAAAAGTGTGATATGTTTTCAGGTATCTCCTATACTAATAGAGCCACATGCTCACCGGTTTGCCACATGATGTAGGCCTATGGACTGAACAAGAAACCACCAAAAATTTTAACCAGTCATCGTTCTCACAACACTGAGGACCAGTCATTCGAAATGACTTCTCCATGCATTTTATGCATTGGTAAAAGCACTATGATGAAAAGTGTGATATGTTTTCAGGTATCTCCTATACTAATAGAGCCACATGCTCACCGGTTTGCCACATGATGTAGGCCTATGGACTGAACAAGAAACCACCAAAAATTTTAACCAGTCATCGTTCTCACAACACTGAGGACCAGTCATTCGAAATGACTTCTCCATGCATTTTATGCATTGGTAAAAGCACTATGATGAAAAGTGTGATATGTTTTCAGGTATCTCCTATACTAATAGAGCCACATGCTCACCGGTTTGCCACATGATGTAGGCCTATGGACTGAACAAGAAACCACCAAAAATTTTAACCAGTCATCGTTCTCACAACACTGAGGACCAGTCATTCGAAATGACTTCTCCATGCATTTTATGCATTGGTAAAAGCACTATGATGAAAAGTGTGATATGTTTTCAGGTATCTCCTATACTAATAGAGCCACATGCTCACCGGTTTGCCACATGATGTAGGCCTATGGACTGAACAAGAAACCACCAAAAATTTTAACCAGTCATCGTTCTCACAACACTGAGGACCAGTCATTCGAAATGACTTCTCCATGCATTTTATGCATTGGTAAAAGCACTATGATGAAAAGTGTGATATGTTTTCAGGTATCTCCTATACTAATAGAGCCACATGCTCACCGGTTTGCCACATGATGTAGGCCTATGGACTGAACAAGAAACCACCAAAAATTTTAACCAGTCATCGTTCTCACAACACTGAGGACCAGTCATTCGAAATGACTTCTCCATGCATTTTATGCATTGGTAAAAGCACTATGATGAAAAGTGTGATATGTTTTCAGGTATCTCCTATACTAATAGAGCCACATGCTCACCGGTTTGCCACATGATGTAGGCCTATGGACTGAACAAGAAACCACCAAAAATTTTAACCAGTCATCGTTCTCACAACACTGAGGACCAGTCATTCGAAATGACTTCTCCATGCATTTTATGCATTGGTAAAAGCACTATGATGAAAAGTGTGATATGTTTTCAGGTATCTCCTATACTAATAGAGCCACATGCTCACCGGTTTGCCACATGATGTAGGCCTATGGACTGAACAAGAAACCACCAAAAATTTTAACCAGTCATCGTTCTCACAACACTGAGGACCAGTCATTCGAAATGACTTCTCCATGCATTTTATGCATTGGTAAAAGCACTATGATGAAAAGTGTGATATGTTTTCAGGTATCTCCTATACTAATAGAGCCACATGCTCACCGGTTTGCCACATGATGTAGGCCTATGGACTGAACAAGAAACCACCAAAAATTTTAACCAGTCATCGTTCTCACAACACTGAGGACCAGTCATTCGAAATGACTTCTCCATGCATTTTATGCATTGGTAAAAGCACTATGATGAAAAGTGTGATATGTTTTCAGGTATCTCCTATACTAATAGAGCCACATGCTCACCGGTTTGCCACATGATGTAGGCCTATGGACTGAACAAGAAACCACCAAAAATTTTAACCAGTCATCGTTCTCACAACACTGAGGACCAGTCATTCGAAATGACTTCTCCATGCATTTTATGCATTGGTAAAAGCACTATGATGAAAAGTGTGATATGTTTTCAGGTATCTCCTATACTAATAGAGCCACATGCTCACCGGTTTGCCACATGATGTAGGCCTATGGACTGAACAAGAAACCACCAAAAATTTTAACCAGTCATCGTTCTCACAACACTGAGGACCAGTCATTCGAAATGACTTCTCCATGCATTTTATGCATTGGTAAAAGCACTATGATGAAAAGTGTGATATGTTTTCAGGTATCTCCTATACTAATAGAGCCACATGCTCACCGGTTTGCCACATGATGTAGGCCTATGGACTGAACAAGAAACCACCAAAAATTTTAACCAGTCATCGTTCTCACAACACTGAGGACCAGTCATTCGAAATGACTTCTCCATGCATTTTATGCATTGGTAAAAGCACTATGATGAAAAGTGTGATATGTTTTCAGGTATCTCCTATACTAATAGAGCCACATGCTCACCGGTTTGCCACATGATGTAGGCCTATGGACTGAACAAGAAACCACCAAAAATTTTAACCAGTCATCGTTCTCACAACACTGAGGACCAGTCATTCGAAATGACTTCTCCATGCATTTTATGCATTGGTAAAAGCACTATGATGAAAAGTGTGATATGTTTTCAGGTATCTCCTATACTAATAGAGCCACATGCTCACCGGTTTGCCACATGATGTAGGCCTATGGACTGAACAAGAAACCACCAAAAATTTTAACCAGTCATCGTTCTCACAACACTGAGGACCAGTCATTCGAAATGACTTCTCCATGCATTTTATGCATTGGTAAAAGCACTATGATGAAAAGTGTGATATGTTTTCAGGTATCTCCTATACTAATAGAGCCACATGCTCACCGGTTTGCCACATGATGTAGGCCTATGGACTGAACAAGAAACCACCAAAAATTTTAACCAGTCATCGTTCTCACAACACTGAGGACCAGTCATTCGAAATGACTTCTCCATGCATTTTATGCATTGGTAAAAGCACTATGATGAAAAGTGTGATATGTTTTCAGGTATCTCCTATACTAATAGAGCCACATGCTCACCGGTTTGCCACATGATGTAGGCCTATGGACTGAACAAGAAACCACCAAAAATTTTAACCAGTCATCGTTCTCACAACACTGAGGACCAGTCATTCGAAATGACTTCTCCATGCATTTTATGCATTGGTAAAAGCACTATGATGAAAAGTGTGATATGTTTTCAGGTATCTCCTATACTAATAGAGCCACATGCTCACCGGTTTGCCACATGATGTAGGCCTATGGACTGAACAAGAAACCACCAAAAATTTTAACCAGTCATCGTTCTCACAACACTGAGGACCAGTCATTCGAAATGACTTCTCCATGCATTTTATGCATTGGTAAAAGCACTATGATGAAAAGTGTGATATGTTTTCAGGTATCTCCTATACTAATAGAGCCACATGCTCACCGGTTTGCCACATGATGTAGGCCTATGGACTGAACAAGAAACCACCAAAAATTTTAACCAGTCATCGTTCTCACAACACTGAGGACCAGTCATTCGAAATGACTTCTCCATGCATTTTATGTATTGGAAAAGCACTATGATGAAAAGTGTGATATGTTTTCAGGTATCTCCTATACTAATAGAGCACATGCTCACCGGTTTGCCAAATGATGTAGGCCTATGGACGGAACAAGAAACCACCAAAAATTTTAACCAGTCATCGTTCTCACAACACTGAGGACCAGTCATTCGAAATGACTTCTCATGCATTTTATGCATTGGTAAAAGCACTATGATGAAAAGTGTGATATGTTTTCAGGTATCTCCTATACTAATAGAGCCACATGCTCACCGGTTTGCCACAGATGTAGGCCTATGGACTGAACAAGAAACCACCAAAAATTTAACCAGTCATCGTTCTCACAACACTGAGGACCAGTCATTCGAAATGACTTCTCCATGCATTTTATGCATTGGTAAAAGCACTATGATGAAAAGTGTGATATGTTTTCAGGTATCTCCTATACTAATAGAGCCACATGCTCACCGGTTGCCACAGGATTGACCTGATGGGACTGAAGCAAGAAACCACCAAAAATTTAACCAGTCATCGTTCTCACAACACTGAGGACCAGTCATTCGAAATGACTTCTCCATGCATTTTATGTATTGGTAAAAGCACTATGGATAACAAGTGTGATATGTTTTCAGTATCTCCTAGACTAATAGAGCCACATGCTCACCGGTTTGCCAAATGATTAGCCGTATGGACTGAACAAGAAACCACCAAAAATTTTAACCAGTCATCGTTCTCACAACACTGAGGACCAGTCATTCGAATTACTTCTCCATGATTTGTATGCATGGTAAAAGCACTATGATGAAAAGTGGTGATATGTTTTCAGGTATCTCCTATACTAATAGAGCCACATGCTCACCGGTTTGCCACATGATGTAGGCCTATGGACTGAACAAGAAACCACCAAAAAGTTTAACCAAGTCATCGTTCTCACAACACTAAGGACAGTCATTCGAAATGACTTCTCCACAGTTTTATACATTGGTAAAAGCACTATGATGAAAAGTGGTAGTATGTTTTTCATTTCAGGTATCTCCTATACTAATAGAGCCACATGCTCACCGGTTTGCCACATGATGTAGGCCTATGGACTGAACAAGAAACCACCAAAAATTTTAACCAGTCATCGTTCTCACAACACTGAGGACCAGTCATTCGAAATGACTTCTCCATGCATTTTATGCATTGGTAAAAGCACTATGATGAAAAGTGTGATATGTTTTCAGGTATCTCCTATACTAATAGAGCCACATGCTCACCGGTTTGCCACATGATGTAGGCCTATGGACTGAACAAGAAACCACCAAAAATTTTAACCAGTCATCGTTCTCACAACACTGAGGACCAGTCATTCGAAATGACTTCTCCATGCATTTTATGCATTGGTAAAAGCACTATGATGAAAAGTGTGATATGTTTTCAGGTATCTCCTATACTAATAGAGCCACATGCTCACCGGTTTGCCACATGATGTAGGCCTATGGACTGAACAAGAAACCACCAAAAATTTTAACCAGTCATCGTTCTCACAACACTGAGGACCAGTCATTCGAAATGACTTCTCCATGCATTTTATGCATTGGTAAAAGCACTATGATGAAAAGTGTGATATGTTTTCAGGTATCTCCTATACTAATAGAGCCACATGCTCACCGGTTTGCCACATGATGTAGGCCTATGGACTGAACAAGAAACCACCAAAAATTTTAACCAGTCATCGTTCTCACAACACTGAGGACCAGTCATTCGAAATGACTTCTCCATGCATTTTATGCATTGGTAAAAGCACTATGATGAAAAGTGTGATATGTTTTCAGGTATCTCCTATACTAATAGAGCCACATGCTCACCGGTTTGCCACATGATGTAGGCCTATGGACTGAACAAGAAACCACCAAAAATTTTAACCAGTCATCGTTCTCACAACACTGAGGACCAGTCATTCGAAATGACTTCTCCATGCATTTTATGCATTGGTAAAAGCACTATGATGAAAAGTGTGATATGTTTTCAGGTATCTCCTATACTAATAGAGCCACATGCTCACCGGTTTGCCACATGATGTAGGCCTATGGACTGAACAAGAAACCACCAAAAATTTTAACCAGTCATCGTTCTCACAACACTGAGGACCAGTCATTCGAAATGACTTCTCCATGCATTTTATGCATTGGTAAAAGCACTATGATGAAAAGTGTGATATGTTTTCAGGTATCTCCTATACTAATAGAGCCACATGCTCACCGGTTTGCCACATGATGTAGGCCTATGGACTGAACAAGAAACCACCAAAAATTTTAACCAGTCATCGTTCTCACAACACTGAGGACCAGTCATTCGAAATGACTTCTCCATGCATTTTATGCATTGGTAAAAGCACTATGATGAAAAGTGTGATATGTTTTCAGGTATCTCCTATACTAATAGAGCCACATGCTCACCGGTTTGCCACATGATGTAGGCCTATGGACTGAACAAGAAACCACCAAAAATTTTAACCAGTCATCGTTCTCACAACACTGAGGACCAGTCATTCGAAATGACTTCTCCATGCATTTTATGCATTGGTAAAAGCACTATGATGAAAAGTGTGATATGTTTTCAGGTATCTCCTATACTAATAGAGCCACATGCTCACCGGTTTGCCACATGATGTAGGCCTATGGACTGAACAAGAAACCACCAAAAATTTTAACCAGTCATCGTTCTCACAACACTGAGGACCAGTCATTCGAAATGACTTCTCCATGCATTTTATGCATTGGTAAAAGCACTATGATGAAAAGTGTGATATGTTTTCAGGTATCTCCTATACTAATAGAGCCACATGCTCACCGGTTTGCCACATGATGTAGGCCTATGGACTGAACAAGAAACCACCAAAAATTTTAACCAGTCATCGTTCTCACAACACTGAGGACCAGTCATTCGAAATGACTTCTCCATGCATTTTATGCATTGGTAAAAGCACTATGATGAAAAGTGTGATATGTTTTCAGGTATCTCCTATACTAATAGAGCCACATGCTCACCGGTTTGCCACATGATGTAGGCCTATGGACTGAACAAGAAACCACCAAAAATTTTAACCAGTCATCGTTCTCACAACACTGAGGACCAGTCATTCGAAATGACTTCTCCATGCATTTTATGCATTGGTAAAAGCACTATGATGAAAAGTGTGATATGTTTTCAGGTATCTCCTATACTAATAGAGCCACATGCTCACCGGTTTGCCACATGATGTAGGCCTATGGACTGAACAAGAAACCACCAAAAATTTTAACCAGTCATCGTTCTCACAACACTGAGGACCAGTCATTCGAAATGACTTCTCCATGCATTTTATGCATTGGTAAAAGCACTATGATGAAAAGTGTGATATGTTTTCAGGTATCTCCTATACTAATAGAGCCACATGCTCACCGGTTTGCCACATGATGTAGGCCTATGGACTGAACAAGAAACCACCAAAAATTTTAACCAGTCATCGTTCTCACAACACTGAGGACCAGTCATTCGAAATGACTTCTCCATGCATTTTATGCATTGGTAAAAGCACTATGATGAAAAGTGTGATATGTTTTCAGGTATCTCCTATACTAATAGAGCCACATGCTCACCGGTTTGCCACATGATGTAGGCCTATGGACTGAACAAGAAACCACCAAAAATTTTAACCAGTCATCGTTCTCACAACACTGAGGACCAGTCATTCGAAATGACTTCTCCATGCATTTTATGCATTGGTAAAAGCACTATGATGAAAAGTGTGATATGTTTTCAGGTATCTCCTATACTAATAGAGCCACATGCTCACCGGTTTGCCACATGATGTAGGCCTATGGACTGAACAAGAAACCACCAAAAATTTTAACCAGTCATCGTTCTCACAACACTGAGGACCAGTCATTCGAAATGACTTCTCCATGCATTTTATGCATTGGTAAAAGCACTATGATGAAAAGTGTGATATGTTTTCAGGTATCTCCTATACTAATAGAGCCACATGCTCACCGGTTTGCCACATGATGTAGGCCTATGGACTGAACAAGAAACCACCAAAAATTTTAACCAGTCATCGTTCTCACAACACTGAGGACCAGTCATTCGAAATGACTTCTCCATGCATTTTATGCATTGGTAAAAGCACTATGATGAAAAGTGTGATATGTTTTCAGGTATCTCCTATACTAATAGAGCCACATGCTCACCGGTTTGCCACATGATGTAGGCCTATGGACTGAACAAGAAACCACCAAAAATTTTAACCAGTCATCGTTCTCACAACACTGAGGACCAGTCATTCGAAATGACTTCTCCATGCATTTTATGCATTGGTAAAAGCACTATGATGAAAAGTGTGATATGTTTTCAGGTATCTCCTATACTAATAGAGCCACATGCTCACCGGTTTGCCACATGATGTAGGCCTATGGACTGAACAAGAAACCACCAAAAATTTTAACCAGTCATCGTTCTCACAACACTGAGGACCAGTCATTCGAAATGACTTCTCCATGCATTTTATGCATTGGTAAAAGCACTATGATGAAAAGTGTGATATGTTTTCAGGTATCTCCTATACTAATAGAGCCACATGCTCACCGGTTTGCCACATGATGTAGGCCTATGGACTGAACAAGAAACCACCAAAAATTTTAACCAGTCATCGTTCTCACAACACTGAGGACCAGTCATTCGAAATGACTTCTCCATGCATTTTATGCATTGGTAAAAGCACTATGATGAAAAGTGTGATATGTTTTCAGGTATCTCCTATACTAATAGAGCCACATGCTCACCGGTTTGCCACATGATGTAGGCCTATGGACTGAACAAGAAACCACCAAAAATTTTAACCAGTCATCGTTCTCACAACACTGAGGACCAGTCATTCGAAATGACTTCTCCATGCATTTTATGCATTGGTAAAAGCACTATGATGAAAAGTGTGATATGTTTTCAGGTATCTCCTATACTAATAGAGCCACATGCTCACCGGTTTGCCACATGATGTAGGCCTATGGACTGAACAAGAAACCACCAAAAATTTTAACCAGTCATCGTTCTCACAACACTGAGGACCAGTCATTCGAAATGACTTCTCCATGCATTTTATGCATTGGTAAAAGCACTATGATGAAAAGTGTGATATGTTTTCAGGTATCTCCTATACTAATAGAGCCACATGCTCACCGGTTTGCCACATGATGTAGGCCTATGGACTGAACAAGAAACCACCAAAAATTTTAACCAGTCATCGTTCTCACAACACTGAGGACCAGTCATTCGAAATGACTTCTCCATGCATTTTATGCATTGGTAAAAGCACTATGATGAAAAGTGTGATATGTTTTCAGGTATCTCCTATACTAATAGAGCCACATGCTCACCGGTTTGCCACATGATGTAGGCCTATGGACTGAACAAGAAACCACCAAAAATTTTAACCAGTCATCGTTCTCACAACACTGAGGACCAGTCATTCGAAATGACTTCTCCATGCATTTTATGCATTGGTAAAAGCACTATGATGAAAAGTGTGATATGTTTTCAGGTATCTCCTATACTAATAGAGCCACATGCTCACCGGTTTGCCACATGATGTAGGCCTATGGACTGAACAAGAAACCACCAAAAATTTTAACCAGTCATCGTTCTCACAACACTGAGGACCAGTCATTCGAAATGACTTCTCCATGCATTTTATGCATTGGTAAAAGCACTATGATGAAAAGTGTGATATGTTTTCAGGTATCTCCTATACTAATAGAGCCACATGCTCACCGGTTTGCCACATGATGTAGGCCTATGGACTGAACAAGAAACCACCAAAAATTTTAACCAGTCATCGTTCTCACAACACTGAGGACCAGTCATTCGAAATGACTTCTCCATGCATTTTATGCATTGGTAAAAGCACTATGATGAAAAGTGTGATATGTTTTCAGGTATCTCCTATACTAATAGAGCCACATGCTCACCGGTTTGCCACATGATGTAGGCCTATGGACTGAACAAGAAACCACCAAAAATTTTAACCAGTCATCGTTCTCACAACACTGAGGACCAGTCATTCGAAATGACTTCTCCATGCATTTTATGCATTGGTAAAAGCACTATGATGAAAAGTGTGATATGTTTTCAGGTATCTCCTATACTAATAGAGCCACATGCTCACCGGTTTGCCACATGATGTAGGCCTATGGACTGAACAAGAAACCACCAAAAATTTTAACCAGTCATCGTTCTCACAACACTGAGGACCAGTCATTCGAAATGACTTCTCCATGCATTTTATGCATTGGTAAAAGCACTATGATGAAAAGTGTGATATGTTTTCAGGTATCTCCTATACTAATAGAGCCACATGCTCACCGGTTTGCCACATGATGTAGGCCTATGGACTGAACAAGAAACCACCAAAAATTTTAACCAGTCATCGTTCTCACAACACTGAGGACCAGTCATTCGAAATGACTTCTCCATGCATTTTATGCATTGGTAAAAGCACTATGATGAAAAGTGTGATATGTTTTCAGGTATCTCCTATACTAATAGAGCCACATGCTCACCGGTTTGCCACATGATGTAGGCCTATGGACTGAACAAGAAACCACCAAAAATTTTAACCAGTCATCGTTCTCACAACACTGAGGACCAGTCATTCGAAATGACTTCTCCATGCATTTTATGCATTGGTAAAAGCACTATGATGAAAAGTGTGATATGTTTTCAGGTATCTCCTATACTAATAGAGCCACATGCTCACCGGTTTGCCACATGATGTAGGCCTATGGACTGAACAAGAAACCACCAAAAATTTTAACCAGTCATCGTTCTCACAACACTGAGGACCAGTCATTCGAAATGACTTCTCCATGCATTTTATGCATTGGTAAAAGCACTATGATGAAAAGTGTGATATGTTTTCAGGTATCTCCTATACTAATAGAGCCACATGCTCACCGGTTTGCCACATGATGTAGGCCTATGGACTGAACAAGAAACCACCAAAAATTTTAACCAGTCATCGTTCTCACAACACTGAGGACCAGTCATTCGAAATGACTTCTCCATGCATTTTATGCATTGGTAAAAGCACTATGATGAAAAGTGTGATATGTTTTCAGGTATCTCCTATACTAATAGAGCCACATGCTCACCGGTTTGCCACATGATGTAGGCCTATGGACTGAACAAGAAACCACCAAAAATTTTAACCAGTCATCGTTCTCACAACACTGAGGACCAGTCATTCGAAATGACTTCTCCATGCATTTTATGCATTGGTAAAAGCACTATGATGAAAAGTGTGATATGTTTTCAGGTATCTCCTATACTAATAGAGCCACATGCTCACCGGTTTGCCACATGATGTAGGCCTATGGACTGAACAAGAAACCACCAAAAATTTTAACCAGTCATCGTTCTCACAACACTGAGGACCAGTCATTCGAAATGACTTCTCCATGCATTTTATGCATTGGTAAAAGCACTATGATGAAAAGTGTGATATGTTTTCAGGTATCTCCTATACTAATAGAGCCACATGCTCACCGGTTTGCCACATGATGTAGGCCTATGGACTGAACAAGAAACCACCAAAAATTTTAACCAGTCATCGTTCTCACAACACTGAGGACCAGTCATTCGAAATGACTTCTCCATGCATTTTATGCATTGGTAAAAGCACTATGATGAAAAGTGTGATATGTTTTCAGGTATCTCCTATACTAATAGAGCCACATGCTCACCGGTTTGCCACATGATGTAGGCCTATGGACTGAACAAGAAACCACCAAAAATTTTAACCAGTCATCGTTCTCACAACACTGAGGACCAGTCATTCGAAATGACTTCTCCATGCATTTTATGCATTGGTAAAAGCACTATGATGAAAAGTGTGATATGTTTTCAGGTATCTCCTATACTAATAGAGCCACATGCTCACCGGTTTGCCACATGATGTAGGCCTATGGACTGAACAAGAAACCACCAAAAATTTTAACCAGTCATCGTTCTCACAACACTGAGGACCAGTCATTCGAAATGACTTCTCCATGCATTTTATGCATTGGTAAAAGCACTATGATGAAAAGTGTGATATGTTTTCAGGTATCTCCTATACTAATAGAGCCACATGCTCACCGGTTTGCCACATGATGTAGGCCTATGGACTGAACAAGAAACCACCAAAAATTTTAACCAGTCATCGTTCTCACAACACTGAGGACCAGTCATTCGAAATGACTTCTCCATGCATTTTATGCATTGGTAAAAGCACTATGATGAAAAGTGTGATATGTTTTCAGGTATCTCCTATACTAATAGAGCCACATGCTCACCGGTTTGCCACATGATGTAGGCCTATGGACTGAACAAGAAACCACCAAAAATTTTAACCAGTCATCGTTCTCACAACACTGAGGACCAGTCATTCGAAATGACTTCTCCATGCATTTTATGCATTGGTAAAAGCACTATGATGAAAAGTGTGATATGTTTTCAGGTATCTCCTATACTAATAGAGCCACATGCTCACCGGTTTGCCACATGATGTAGGCCTATGGACTGAACAAGAAACCACCAAAAATTTTAACCAGTCATCGTTCTCACAACACTGAGGACCAGTCATTCGAAATGACTTCTCCATGCATTTTATGCATTGGTAAAAGCACTATGATGAAAAGTGTGATATGTTTTCAGGTATCTCCTATACTAATAGAGCCACATGCTCACCGGTTTGCCACATGATGTAGGCCTATGGACTGAACAAGAAACCACCAAAAATTTTAACCAGTCATCGTTCTCACAACACTGAGGACCAGTCATTCGAAATGACTTCTCCATGCATTTTATGCATTGGTAAAAGCACTATGATGAAAAGTGTGATATGTTTTCAGGTATCTCCTATACTAATAGAGCCACATGCTCACCGGTTTGCCACATGATGTAGGCCTATGGACTGAACAAGAAACCACCAAAAATTTTAACCAGTCATCGTTCTCACAACACTGAGGACCAGTCATTCGAAATGACTTCTCCATGCATTTTATGCATTGGTAAAAGCACTATGATGAAAAGTGTGATATGTTTTCAGGTATCTCCTATACTAATAGAGCCACATGCTCACCGGTTTGCCACATGATGTAGGCCTATGGACTGAACAAGAAACCACCAAAAATTTTAACCAGTCATCGTTCTCACAACACTGAGGACCAGTCATTCGAAATGACTTCTCCATGCATTTTATGCATTGGTAAAAGCACTATGATGAAAAGTGTGATATGTTTTCAGGTATCTCCTATACTAATAGAGCCACATGCTCACCGGTTTGCCACATGATGTAGGCCTATGGACTGAACAAGAAACCACCAAAAATTTTAACCAGTCATCGTTCTCACAACACTGAGGACCAGTCATTCGAAATGACTTCTCCATGCATTTTATGCATTGGTAAAAGCACTATGATGAAAAGTGTGATATGTTTTCAGGTATCTCCTATACTAATAGAGCCACATGCTCACCGGTTTGCCACATGATGTAGGCCTATGGACTGAACAAGAAACCACCAAAAATTTTAACCAGTCATCGTTCTCACAACACTGAGGACCAGTCATTCGAAATGACTTCTCCATGCATTTTATGCATTGGTAAAAGCACTATGATGAAAAGTGTGATATGTTTTCAGGTATCTCCTATACTAATAGAGCCACATGCTCACCGGTTTGCCACATGATGTAGGCCTATGGACTGAACAAGAAACCACCAAAAATTTTAACCAGTCATCGTTCTCACAACACTGAGGACCAGTCATTCGAAATGACTTCTCCATGCATTTTATGCATTGGTAAAAGCACTATGATGAAAAGTGTGATATGTTTTCAGGTATCTCCTATACTAATAGAGCCACATGCTCACCGGTTTGCCACATGATGTAGGCCTATGGACTGAACAAGAAACCACCAAAAATTTTAACCAGTCATCGTTCTCACAACACTGAGGACCAGTCATTCGAAATGACTTCTCCATGCATTTTATGCATTGGTAAAAGCACTATGATGAAAAGTGTGATATGTTTTCAGGTATCTCCTATACTAATAGAGCCACATGCTCACCGGTTTGCCACATGATGTAGGCCTATGGACTGAACAAGAAACCACCAAAAATTTTAACCAGTCATCGTTCTCACAACACTGAGGACCAGTCATTCGAAATGACTTCTCCATGCATTTTATGCATTGGTAAAAGCACTATGATGAAAAGTGTGATATGTTTTCAGGTATCTCCTATACTAATAGAGCCACATGCTCACCGGTTTGCCACATGATGTAGGCCTATGGACTGAACAAGAAACCACCAAAAATTTTAACCAGTCATCGTTCTCACAACACTGAGGACCAGTCATTCGAAATGACTTCTCCATGCATTTTATGCATTGGTAAAAGCACTATGATGAAAAGTGTGATATGTTTTCAGGTATCTCCTATACTAATAGAGCCACATGCTCACCGGTTTGCCACATGATGTAGGCCTATGGACTGAACAAGAAACCACCAAAAATTTTAACCAGTCATCGTTCTCACAACACTGAGGACCAGTCATTCGAAATGACTTCTCCATGCATTTTATGCATTGGTAAAAGCACTATGATGAAAAGTGTGATATGTTTTCAGGTATCTCCTATACTAATAGAGCCACATGCTCACCGGTTTGCCACATGATGTAGGCCTATGGACTGAACAAGAAACCACCAAAAATTTTAACCAGTCATCGTTCTCACAACACTGAGGACCAGTCATTCGAAATGACTTCTCCATGCATTTTATGCATTGGTAAAAGCACTATGATGAAAAGTGTGATATGTTTTCAGGTATCTCCTATACTAATAGAGCCACATGCTCACCGGTTTGCCACATGATGTAGGCCTATGGACTGAACAAGAAACCACCAAAAATTTTAACCAGTCATCGTTCTCACAACACTGAGGACCAGTCATTCGAAATGACTTCTCCATGCATTTTATGCATTGGTAAAAGCACTATGATGAAAAGTGTGATATGTTTTCAGGTATCTCCTATACTAATAGAGCCACATGCTCACCGGTTTGCCACATGATGTAGGCCTATGGACTGAACAAGAAACCACCAAAAATTTTAACCAGTCATCGTTCTCACAACACTGAGGACCAGTCATTCGAAATGACTTCTCCATGCATTTTATGCATTGGTAAAAGCACTATGATGAAAAGTGTGATATGTTTTCAGGTATCTCCTATACTAATAGAGCCACATGCTCACCGGTTTGCCACATGATGTAGGCCTATGGACTGAACAAGAAACCACCAAAAATTTTAACCAGTCATCGTTCTCACAACACTGAGGACCAGTCATTCGAAATGACTTCTCCATGCATTTTATGCATTGGTAAAAGCACTATGATGAAAAGTGTGATATGTTTTCAGGTATCTCCTATACTAATAGAGCCACATGCTCACCGGTTTGCCACATGATGTAGGCCTATGGACTGAACAAGAAACCACCAAAAATTTTAACCAGTCATCGTTCTCACAACACTGAGGACCAGTCATTCGAAATGACTTCTCCATGCATTTTATGCATTGGTAAAAGCACTATGATGAAAAGTGTGATATGTTTTCAGGTATCTCCTATACTAATAGAGCCACATGCTCACCGGTTTGCCACATGATGTAGGCCTATGGACTGAACAAGAAACCACCAAAAATTTTAACCAGTCATCGTTCTCACAACACTGAGGACCAGTCATTCGAAATGACTTCTCCATGCATTTTATGCATTGGTAAAAGCACTATGATGAAAAGTGTGATATGTTTTCAGGTATCTCCTATACTAATAGAGCCACATGCTCACCGGTTTGCCACATGATGTAGGCCTATGGACTGAACAAGAAACCACCAAAAATTTTAACCAGTCATCGTTCTCACAACACTGAGGACCAGTCATTCGAAATGACTTCTCCATGCATTTTATGCATTGGTAAAAGCACTATGATGAAAAGTGTGATATGTTTTCAGGTATCTCCTATACTAATAGAGCCACATGCTCACCGGTTTGCCACATGATGTAGGCCTATGGACTGAACAAGAAACCACCAAAAATTTTAACCAGTCATCGTTCTCACAACACTGAGGACCAGTCATTCGAAATGACTTCTCCATGCATTTTATGCATTGGTAAAAGCACTATGATGAAAAGTGTGATATGTTTTCAGGTATCTCCTATACTAATAGAGCCACATGCTCACCGGTTTGCCACATGATGTAGGCCTATGGACTGAACAAGAAACCACCAAAAATTTTAACCAGTCATCGTTCTCACAACACTGAGGACCAGTCATTCGAAATGACTTCTCCATGCATTTTATGCATTGGTAAAAGCACTATGATGAAAAGTGTGATATGTTTTCAGGTATCTCCTATACTAATAGAGCCACATGCTCACCGGTTTGCCACATGATGTAGGCCTATGGACTGAACAAGAAACCACCAAAAATTTTAACCAGTCATCGTTCTCACAACACTGAGGACCAGTCATTCGAAATGACTTCTCCATGCATTTTATGCATTGGTAAAAGCACTATGATGAAAAGTGTGATATGTTTTCAGGTATCTCCTATACTAATAGAGCCACATGCTCACCGGTTTGCCACATGATGTAGGCCTATGGACTGAACAAGAAACCACCAAAAATTTTAACCAGTCATCGTTCTCACAACACTGAGGACCAGTCATTCGAAATGACTTCTCCATGCATTTTATGCATTGGTAAAAGCACTATGATGAAAAGTGTGATATGTTTTCAGGTATCTCCTATACTAATAGAGCCACATGCTCACCGGTTTGCCACATGATGTAGGCCTATGGACTGAACAAGAAACCACCAAAAATTTTAACCAGTCATCGTTCTCACAACACTGAGGACCAGTCATTCGAAATGACTTCTCCATGCATTTTATGCATTGGTAAAAGCACTATGATGAAAAGTGTGATATGTTTTCAGGTATCTCCTATACTAATAGAGCCACATGCTCACCGGTTTGCCACATGATGTAGGCCTATGGACTGAACAAGAAACCACCAAAAATTTTAACCAGTCATCGTTCTCACAACACTGAGGACCAGTCATTCGAAATGACTTCTCCATGCATTTTATGCATTGGTAAAAGCACTATGATGAAAAGTGTGATATGTTTTCAGGTATCTCCTATACTAATAGAGCCACATGCTCACCGGTTTGCCACATGATGTAGGCCTATGGACTGAACAAGAAACCACCAAAAATTTTAACCAGTCATCGTTCTCACAACACTGAGGACCAGTCATTCGAAATGACTTCTCCATGCATTTTATGCATTGGTAAAAGCACTATGATGAAAAGTGTGATATGTTTTCAGGTATCTCCTATACTAATAGAGCCACATGCTCACCGGTTTGCCACATGATGTAGGCCTATGGACTGAACAAGAAACCACCAAAAATTTTAACCAGTCATCGTTCTCACAACACTGAGGACCAGTCATTCGAAATGACTTCTCCATGCATTTTATGCATTGGTAAAAGCACTATGATGAAAAGTGTGATATGTTTTCAGGTATCTCCTATACTAATAGAGCCACATGCTCACCGGTTTGCCACATGATGTAGGCCTATGGACTGAACAAGAAACCACCAAAAATTTTAACCAGTCATCGTTCTCACAACACTGAGGACCAGTCATTCGAAATGACTTCTCCATGCATTTTATGCATTGGTAAAAGCACTATGATGAAAAGTGTGATATGTTTTCAGGTATCTCCTATACTAATAGAGCCACATGCTCACCGGTTTGCCACATGATGTAGGCCTATGGACTGAACAAGAAACCACCAAAAATTTTAACCAGTCATCGTTCTCACAACACTGAGGACCAGTCATTCGAAATGACTTCTCCATGCATTTTATGCATTGGTAAAAGCACTATGATGAAAAGTGTGATATGTTTTCAGGTATCTCCTATACTAATAGAGCCACATGCTCACCGGTTTGCCACATGATGTAGGCCTATGGACTGAACAAGAAACCACCAAAAATTTTAACCAGTCATCGTTCTCACAACACTGAGGACCAGTCATTCGAAATGACTTCTCCATGCATTTTATGCATTGGTAAAAGCACTATGATGAAAAGTGTGATATGTTTTCAGGTATCTCCTATACTAATAGAGCCACATGCTCACCGGTTTGCCACATGATGTAGGCCTATGGACTGAACAAGAAACCACCAAAAATTTTAACCAGTCATCGTTCTCACAACACTGAGGACCAGTCATTCGAAATGACTTCTCCATGCATTTTATGCATTGGTAAAAGCACTATGATGAAAAGTGTGATATGTTTTCAGGTATCTCCTATACTAATAGAGCCACATGCTCACCGGTTTGCCACATGATGTAGGCCTATGGACTGAACAAGAAACCACCAAAAATTTTAACCAGTCATCGTTCTCACAACACTGAGGACCAGTCATTCGAAATGACTTCTCCATGCATTTTATGCATTGGTAAAAGCACTATGATGAAAAGTGTGATATGTTTTCAGGTATCTCCTATACTAATAGAGCCACATGCTCACCGGTTTGCCACATGATGTAGGCCTATGGACTGAACAAGAAACCACCAAAAATTTTAACCAGTCATCGTTCTCACAACACTGAGGACCAGTCATTCGAAATGACTTCTCCATGCATTTTATGCATTGGTAAAAGCACTATGATGAAAAGTGTGATATGTTTTCAGGTATCTCCTATACTAATAGAGCCACATGCTCACCGGTTTGCCACATGATGTAGGCCTATGGACTGAACAAGAAACCACCAAAAATTTTAACCAGTCATCGTTCTCACAACACTGAGGACCAGTCATTCGAAATGACTTCTCCATGCATTTTATGCATTGGTAAAAGCACTATGATGAAAAGTGTGATATGTTTTCAGGTATCTCCTATACTAATAGAGCCACATGCTCACCGGTTTGCCACATGATGTAGGCCTATGGACTGAACAAGAAACCACCAAAAATTTTAACCAGTCATCGTTCTCACAACACTGAGGACCAGTCATTCGAAATGACTTCTCCATGCATTTTATGCATTGGTAAAAGCACTATGATGAAAAGTGTGATATGTTTTCAGGTATCTCCTATACTAATAGAGCCACATGCTCACCGGTTTGCCACATGATGTAGGCCTATGGACTGAACAAGAAACCACCAAAAATTTTAACCAGTCATCGTTCTCACAACACTGAGGACCAGTCATTCGAAATGACTTCTCCATGCATTTTATGCATTGGTAAAAGCACTATGATGAAAAGTGTGATATGTTTTCAGGTATCTCCTATACTAATAGAGCCACATGCTCACCGGTTTGCCACATGATGTAGGCCTATGGACTGAACAAGAAACCACCAAAAATTTTAACCAGTCATCGTTCTCACAACACTGAGGACCAGTCATTCGAAATGACTTCTCCATGCATTTTATGCATTGGTAAAAGCACTATGATGAAAAGTGTGATATGTTTTCAGGTATCTCCTATACTAATAGACGCACATGCTCACCGGCTTTGCCACATGATGTAGGCCTATGGACTGAACAAGAAACCACCAAAAATTTTAACCAGTCATCGTTCTCACAACACTGAGGACCAGTCATTCGAAATGACTTCTCCATGCATTTTATGCATTGGTAAAAGCACTATGATGAAAAGTGTGATATGTTTTCAGGTATCTCCTATACTAATAGAGCCACATGCTCACCGGTTTGCCACATGATGTAGGCCTATGGACTGAACAAGAAACCACCAAAAATTTTAACCAGTCATCGTTCTCACAACACTGAGGACCAGTCATTCGAAATGACTTCTCCATGCATTTTATGCATTGGTAAAAGCACTATGATGAAAAGTGTGATATGTTTTCAGGTATCTCCTATACTAATAGAGCCACATGCTCACCGGTTTGCCACATGATGTAGGCCTATGGACTGAACAAGAAACCACCAAAAATTTTAACCAGTCATCGTTCTCACAACACTGAGCGACCAGTCATTCGAAATGACTTCTCCATGTATTTTATGCATTGGTAAAAGCACTATGATGAAAAGTGTGATATGTTTTCAGGTATCTCCTATACTAATAGAGCCACATGCTCACCGGTTTGCCACATGATGTAGGCCTATGGACTGAACAAGAAACCACCAAAAATTTTAACCAGTCATCGTTCTCACAACACTGAGGACCAGTCATTCGAAATGACTTCTCCATGCATTTTATGCATTGGTAAAAGCACTATGATGAAAAGTGTGATATGTTTTCAGGTATCTCCTATACTAATAGAGCCACATGCTCACCGGTTTGCCACATGATGTAGGCCTATGGACTGAACAAGAAACCACCAAAAATTTTAACCAGTCATCGTTCTCACAACACTGAGGACCAGTCATTCGAAATGACTTCTCCATGCATTTTATGCATTGGTAAAAGCACTATGATGAAAAGTGTGATATGTTTTTCAGGTATCTCCTATACTAATAGAGCCACATGCTCACCGGTTTGCCACATGATGTAGGGCCTATGGACTGAACAAGAAACCACCAAAAATTTTAACCAGTCATCGTTCTCACAACACTGAGGACCAGTCATTCGAAATGACTTCTCCATGCATTTTATGCATTGGTAAAAAGCACTATGATGAAAAGTGTGATATGTTTTCAGGTATCTCCTATACTAATAGAGCCACATGCTCACCGTTTTGCCACATGATGTAGGCCTATGGACTGAACAAGAAACCACCAAAAATTTTAACCAGTCATCGCTCTCAACAACACTGAGGACCAGTCATTCGAAATGACTTCTCCATGCATTTTATGCATTGGTAAAAGCACTATGATGAAAAGTGTGATATGTTTTCAGGTATCTCCTATACTAATAGAGCCACATGCTCACCGGTTTGCCACATGATGTAGGCCTATGGACTGAACAAGAAACACACCTTAACCAGTCATCGTTCTCACAACACTGAGGACCAGTCATTCGAAATGACTTCTCCATGCATTTTATGCATTGGTAAAAGCACTATGATGAAAAGTGTGATATGTTTTCAGGTATCCTCTATACTAATAGAGCCACATGCTCACCGGTTTGCCACATGATGTAGGCCTATGGACTGAACAAGAACCACAAAATTTTAACCAGTCATCGTTCTCACAACACTGAGGACCAGTCATTCGAAATGACTTCTCCATGCATTTTATGCATTGGTAAAAGCACTATGATGAAAAGTGTGATATGTTTTCAGGTATCTCCTATACTAATAGAGCCACATGCTCACCGGTTTGCCACATGATGTAGGCCTATGGACTGAACAAGAAACCACCAAAAATTTTAACCAGTCATCGTTCTCACAACACTGAGGACCAGTCATTCGAAATGACTTCTCCATGCATTTTATGCATTGGTAAAAGCACTATGATGAAAAGTGTGATATGTTTTCAGGTATCTCCTATACTAATAGAGCCACATGCTCACCGGTTTGCCACATGATGTAGCCTATGGACTGAACAAGAAACCACCAAAAATTTTAACCAGTCATCGTTCTCACAACACTGAGGACCAGTCATTCGAAATGACTTCTCCATGCATTTTATGCATTGGTAAAAGCACTATGATGAAAAGTGTGATATGTTTTCAGGTATCTCCTATACTAATAGAGCCACATGCTCACCGGTTTGCCACATGATGTAGGCCTATGGACTGAACAAGAAACCACCAAAATTTTAACCAGTCATCGTTCTCACAACACTGAGGACCAGTCATTCGAAATGACTTCTCCATGCATTTTATGCATTGGTAAAAGCACTATGATGAAAAGTGTGATATGTTTTCAGGTATCTCCTATACTAATAGAGCCACATGCTCACCGGTTTGCCACATGATGTAGGCCTATGGACTGAACAAGAAACACCAAAAATTTTAACCAGTCATCGTTCTCACAACACTGAGGACCAGTCATTCGAAATGACTTCTCCATGCATTTTATGCATTGGTAAAAGCACTATGATGAAAAGTGTGATATGTTTTCAGGTATCTCCTATACTAATAGAGCCACATGCTCACGGTTGCCACATGATGTATGCCTATGGACTGAACAAGAAACCACCAAAATTTTAACCAGTCATCGTTCTCACAACACTGAGGACCAGTCATTCGAAATGACTTCTCCATGCATTTTATGCATTGGTAAAAGCACTATGATGAAAAGTGTGATATGTTTTCAGGTATCTCCTATACTAATAGAGCCACATGCTCACCGGGTTTGCCACATGATGTAGGCCTATGGACTGAACAAGAAACCACCAAAAATTTTAACCAGTCATCGTTCTCACAACACTGAGGACCAGTCATTCGAAATGACTTCTCCATGCATTTTATGCATTGGTAAAAGCACTATGATGAAAAGTGTGATATGTTTTCAGGTATCTCCTAAACTAATAGAGCCACATGCTCACCGGTTTGCCACATGATGTAGGCCTATGGACTGAACAAGAAACGACCAAAAATTTTAACCAGTCATCGTTCTCACAACACTGAGGACCAGTCATTCGAAATGACTTCTCATGCATTTTATGCATTGGTAAAAGCACTATGATGAAAAGTGTGATATGTTTTCAGGTATCTCCTAAACTAATAGAGCCACATGCTCACCGGTTTGCCACATGATGTAGGCCTATGGACTGAACAAGAAACGACCAAAAATTTTAACCAGTCATCATTCTCACAACACTGAGGACCAGTCATTCGAAATGACTTCTCCATGCATTTTATGCATTGGTAAAAGCACTATGATGAAAAGTGTGATATGTTTTCAGGTATCTCCTATACTAATAGAGCCACATGCTCACCGGTTTGCCACATGATGTAGGCCTATGGACTGAACAAGAAACCACCAAAGTTTTAACCAGTCATCTTCTCACAACACTGAGGACCAGTCATTCGAAATGACTTCTCCATGCATTTTATGCATTGGTAAAAGCACTATGATGAAAAGTGTGATATGTTTTCAGGTATCTCCTATACTAATAGAGCCACATGCTCACCGGTTTGCCACATGATGTAGGCATATGGACTGAACAAGAAACCACAAAAATTTTAACCAGTCATCGTTCTCACAACACTGAGGACCAGTCATTCGAAATGACTTCTCATGCATTTTATGCATTGGTAAAAGCACTATGATCGAAAAGCGTGATATGTTTTCAAGTGTATCTCCTATACTAATAGAGCCACATGCTCACCGGTTTGCCACATGATGTAGGCCTATGGACTGAACAAGAACCACCAAAAATTTTAACCAGTCATCGTTCTCACAACACTGAGGACCAGTCATTCGAAATGACTTCTCCATGCATTTTATGCATTGGTAAAAGCACTATGATGAAAAGCGTGATATGTTTTCAGGTATCTCCTATACTAATAGAGCCACATGCTCACCGGTTTGCCACATGATGTAGGCCTATGGACTGAACAAGAAACCACCAAAATTTAACCAACATCATCGTTCTCTCACAACACTGAGGACTCATTCATTCGAAATGACTCCTGCCATGCACTTTTATGCATTTGTAAAGCACTATGAATGATAAGCGTGATATTTTTCAGGTATCTTCTCCAATACTAATAGAGCCACATGCTCACCGTTTGCCAACATGATGTAGGCCTATGGCTGAACAAGAAACCATTTTAACCAGTCATCGTTCTCACAACACTGAGGACCAGTCATTCGAAATGACTTCTCCATGCATTTTATGCATTGGTAAAAGCACTATGATGAAAAGTGTGATATGTTTTCAGGTATCTCCTATACTAATAGAGCCACATGCTCACCGGTTTGCCACATGATGTAGGCCTATGGACTGAACAAGAAACCACCAAAAATTTTAACCAGTCATCGTTCTCACAACACTGAGGACCAGTCATTCGAAATGACTTCTCCATGCATTTTATGCATTGGTAAAAGCACTATGATGAAAAGTGTGATATGTTTTCAGGTATCTCCTATACTAATAGAGCCACATGCTCACCGGTTTGCCACATGATGTAGGCCTATGGACTGAACAAGAAACCACCAAAAATTTTAACCAGTCATCGTTCTCACAACACTGAGGACCAGTCATTCGAAATGACTTCTCCATGCATTTTATGCATTGGTAAAAGCACTATGATGAAAAGTGTGATATGTTTTCAGGTATCTCCTATACTAATAGAGCCACATGCTCACCGGTTTGCCACATGATGTAGGCCTATGGACTGAACAAGAAACCACCAAAAATTTTAACCAGTCATCGTTCTCACAACACTGAGGACCAGTCATTCGAAATGACTTCTCCATGCATTTTATGCATTGGTAAAAGCACTATGATGAAAAGTGTGATATGTTTTCAGGTATCTCCTATACTAATAGAGCCACATGCTCACCGGTTTGCCACATGATGTAGGCCTATGGACTGAACAAGAAACCACCAAAAATTTTAACCAGTCATCGTTCTCACAACACTGAGGACCAGTCATTCGAAATGACTTCTCCATGCATTTTATGCATTGGTAAAAGCACTATGATGAAAAGTGTGATATGTTTTCAGGTATCTCCTATACTAATAGAGCCACATGCTCACCGGTTTGCCACATGATGTAGGCCTATGGACTGAACAAGAAACCACCAAAAATTTTAACCAGTCATCGTTCTCACAACACTGAGGACCAGTCATTCGAAATGACTTCTCCATGCATTTTATGCATTGGTAAAAGCACTATGATGAAAAGTGTGATATGTTTTCAGGTATCTCCTATACTAATAGAGCCACATGCTCACCGGTTTGCCACATGATGTAGGCCTATGGACTGAACAAGAAACCACCAAAAATTTTAACCAGTCATCGTTCTCACAACACTGAGGACCAGTCATTCGAAATGACTTCTCCATGCATTTTATGCATTGGTAAAAGCACTATGATGAAAAGTGTGATATGTTTTCAGGTATCTCCTATACTAATAGAGCCACATGCTCACCGGTTTGCCACATGATGTAGGCCTATGGACTGAACAAGAAACCACCAAAAATTTTAACCAGTCATCGTTCTCACAACACTGAGGACCAGTCATTCGAAATGACTTCTCCATGCATTTTATGCATTGGTAAAAGCACTATGATGAAAAGTGTGATATGTTTTCAGGTATCTCCTATACTAATAGAGCCACATGCTCACCGGTTTGCCACATGATGTAGGCCTATGGACTGAACAAGAAACCACCAAAAATTTTAACCAGTCATCGTTCTCACAACACTGAGGACCAGTCATTCGAAATGACTTCTCCATGCATTTTATGCATTGGTAAAAGCACTATGATGAAAAGTGTGATATGTTTTCAGGTATCTCCTATACTAATAGAGCCACATGCTCACCGGTTTGCCACATGATGTAGGCCTATGGACTGAACAAGAAACCACCAAAAATTTTAACCAGTCATCGTTCTCACAACACTGAGGACCAGTCATTCGAAATGACTTCTCCATGCATTTTATGCATTGGTAAAAGCACTATGATGAAAAGTGTGATATGTTTTCAGGTATCTCCTATACTAATAGAGCCACATGCTCACCGGTTTGCCACATGATGTAGGCCTATGGACTGAACAAGAAACCACCAAAAATTTTAACCAGTCATCGTTCTCACAACACTGAGGACCAGTCATTCGAAATGACTTCTCCATGCATTTTATGCATTGGTAAAAGCACTATGATGAAAAGTGTGATATGTTTTCAGGTATCTCCTATACTAATAGAGCCACATGCTCACCGGTTTGCCACATGATGTAGGCCTATGGACTGAACAAGAAACCACCAAAAATTTTAACCAGTCATCGTTCTCACAACACTGAGGACCAGTCATTCGAAATGACTTCTCCATGCATTTTATGCATTGGTAAAAGCACTATGATGAAAAGTGTGATATGTTTTCAGGTATCTCCTATACTAATAGAGCCACATGCTCACCGGTTTGCCACATGATGTAGGCCTATGGACTGAACAAGAAACCACCAAAAATTTTAACCAGTCATCGTTCTCACAACACTGAGGACCAGTCATTCGAAATGACTTCTCCATGCATTTTATGCATTGGTAAAAGCACTATGATGAAAAGTGTGATATGTTTTCAGGTATCTCCTATACTAATAGAGCCACATGCTCACCGGTTTGCCACATGATGTAGGCCTATGGACTGAACAAGAAACCACCAAAAATTTTAACCAGTCATCGTTCTCACAACACTGAGGACCAGTCATTCGAAATGACTTCTCCATGCATTTTATGCATTGGTAAAAGCACTATGATGAAAAGTGTGATATGTTTTCAGGTATCTCCTATACTAATAGAGCCACATGCTCACCGGTTTGCCACATGATGTAGGCCTATGGACTGAACAAGAAACCACCAAAAATTTTAACCAGTCATCGTTCTCACAACACTGAGGACCAGTCATTCGAAATGACTTCTCCATGCATTTTATGCATTGGTAAAAGCACTATGATGAAAAGTGTGATATGTTTTCAGGTATCTCCTATACTAATAGAGCCACATGCTCACCGGTTTGCCACATGATGTAGGCCTATGGACTGAACAAGAAACCACCAAAAATTTTAACCAGTCATCGTTCTCACAACACTGAGGACCAGTCATTCGAAATGACTTCTCCATGCATTTTATGCATTGGTAAAAGCACTATGATGAAAAGTGTGATATGTTTTCAGGTATCTCCTATACTAATAGAGCCACATGCTCACCGGTTTGCCACATGATGTAGGCCTATGGACTGAACAAGAAACCACCAAAAATTTTAACCAGTCATCGTTCTCACAACACTGAGGACCAGTCATTCGAAATGACTTCTCCATGCATTTTATGCATTGGTAAAAGCACTATGATGAAAAGTGTGATATGTTTTCAGGTATCTCCTATACTAATAGAGCCACATGCTCACCGGTTTGCCACATGATGTAGGCCTATGGACTGAACAAGAAACCACCAAAAATTTTAACCAGTCATCGTTCTCACAACACTGAGGACCAGTCATTCGAAATGACTTCTCCATGCATTTTATGCATTGGTAAAAGCACTATGATGAAAAGTGTGATATGTTTTCAGGTATCTCCTATACTAATAGAGCCACATGCTCACCGGTTTGCCACATGATGTAGGCCTATGGACTGAACAAGAAACCACCAAAAATTTTAACCAGTCATCGTTCTCACAACACTGAGGACCAGTCATTCGAAATGACTTCTCCATGCATTTTATGCATTGGTAAAAGCACTATGATGAAAAGTGTGATATGTTTTCAGGTATCTCCTATACTAATAGAGCCACATGCTCACCGGTTTGCCACATGATGTAGGCCTATGGACTGAACAAGAAACCACCAAAAATTTTAACCAGTCATCGTTCTCACAACACTGAGGACCAGTCATTCGAAATGACTTCTCCATGCATTTTATGCATTGGTAAAAGCACTATGATGAAAAGTGTGATATGTTTTCAGGTATCTCCTATACTAATAGAGCCACATGCTCACCGGTTTGCCACATGATGTAGGCCTATGGACTGAACAAGAAACCACCAAAAATTTTAACCAGTCATCGTTCTCACAACACTGAGGACCAGTCATTCGAAATGACTTCTCCATGCATTTTATGCATTGGTAAAAGCACTATGATGAAAAGTGTGATATGTTTTCAGGTATCTCCTATACTAATAGAGCCACATGCTCACCGGTTTGCCACATGATGTAGGCCTATGGACTGAACAAGAAACCACCAAAAATTTTAACCAGTCATCGTTCTCACAACACTGAGGACCAGTCATTCGAAATGACTTCTCCATGCATTTTATGCATTGGTAAAAGCACTATGATGAAAAGTGTGATATGTTTTCAGGTATCTCCTATACTAATAGAGCCACATGCTCACCGGTTTGCCACATGATGTAGGCCTATGGACTGAACAAGAAACCACCAAAAATTTTAACCAGTCATCGTTCTCACAACACTGAGGACCAGTCATTCGAAATGACTTCTCCATGCATTTTATGCATTGGTAAAAGCACTATGATGAAAAGTGTGATATGTTTTCAGGTATCTCCTATACTAATAGAGCCACATGCTCACCGGTTTGCCACATGATGTAGGCCTATGGACTGAACAAGAAACCACCAAAAATTTTAACCAGTCATCGTTCTCACAACACTGAGGACCAGTCATTCGAAATGACTTCTCCATGCATTTTATGCATTGGTAAAAGCACTATGATGAAAAGTGTGATATGTTTTCAGGTATCTCCTATACTAATAGAGCCACATGCTCACCGGTTTGCCACATGATGTAGGCCTATGGACTGAACAAGAAACCACCAAAAATTTTAACCAGTCATCGTTCTCACAACACTGAGGACCAGTCATTCGAAATGACTTCTCCATGCATTTTATGCATTGGTAAAAGCACTATGATGAAAAGTGTGATATGTTTTCAGGTATCTCCTATACTAATAGAGCCACATGCTCACCGGTTTGCCACATGATGTAGGCCTATGGACTGAACAAGAAACCACCAAAAATTTTAACCAGTCATCGTTCTCACAACACTGAGGACCAGTCATTCGAAATGACTTCTCCATGCATTTTATGCATTGGTAAAAGCACTATGATGAAAAGTGTGATATGTTTTCAGGTATCTCCTATACTAATAGAGCCACATGCTCACCGGTTTGCCACATGATGTAGGCCTATGGACTGAAACATGATGTAGGCCTATGGACTGAACAAGAAACCACCAAAAATTTTAACCAGTCATCGTTCTCACAACACTGAGGACCAGTCATTCGAAATGACTTCTCCATGCATTTTATGCATTGGTAAAAGCACTATGATGAAAAGTGTGATATGTTTTCAGGTATCTCCTATACTAATAGAGCCACATGCTCACCGGTTTGCCACATGATGTAGGCCTATGGACTGAACAAGAAACCACCAAAAATTGTAACCAGTCATCGTTCTCACAACACTGAGGACCAGTCATTCGAAATGACTTCTCCATGCATTTTATGCATTGGTAAAAGCACTATGATGAAAAGTGTGATATGTTTTCAGGTTATCTCCTATACTAATAGAGCCACATGCTCACCGGTTTGCCATATGATGTAGGCCTATGGACTGAACAAGAAACCACCAAAAATTTTAACCAGTCATCGTTCTCACAACACTGAGGACCAGTCATTCGAAATGACTTCTCCATGCATTTTATGCATTGGTAAAAGCACTATGATGAAAAGTGTGATATGTTTTCAGGTATCTCCTATACTAATAGAGCCACATGCTCACCGGTTTGCCACATGATGTAGGCCTATGGACTGAACAAGAAATCACCAAAAATTTTAACCAGTCATCGTTCTCACAACACTGAGGACCAGTCATTCCGAAATGACTTCTCCATGCATTTTATGCATTGGTAAAAGCACTATGATGAAAAGTGTGATACGTTTTCAGGTATCTCCTATACTAATAGAGCCACATGCTCACCGGTTTGCATGATATAGGCCTATGGACTGAACAAGAAACCACCAAAAATTTTAACCAGTCATCGTTCTCACAACACTGAGGACCAGTCATTCGAAATGACTTCTCCATGCATTTTATGCATTGGTAAAAGCACTATGATGAAAAGTGTGATATGTTTTGAGGTATCTCCTATACTAATAGAGCCCACATGCTCACCGGTTTGCCACATGATGTAGGCCTATGGACTGAACAAGAAACCACCAAAATTTTAACCAGTCATCGTTCTCACAACACCGAGGACCAGTCCATTCGAAATGACTTCTCCATGCATTTTATGCATTGGTAAAAGCACTATGATGAAAAGTGTGATATGTTTTCAGGTATCTCCTATACTAATAGAGCCACATGCTCACCGGTTTGCCACATGATGTAGGCCTATGGACTGAACAAGAAACCACCAAAAATTTTAACCAGTCATCGTTCTCACAACACTGAGGACCAGTCATTCGAAATGACTTCTCCATGCATTTTATGCATTGGTAAAAGCACTATGATGAAAAGTGTGATATGTTTTCAGGTATCTCCTATACTAATAGAGCCACATGCTCACCGGTTTGCCACATGATGTAGGCCTATGGACTGAACAAGAAACCACCAAAAATTTTAACCAGTCATCGTTCTCACAACACTGAGGACCAGTCATTCGAAATGACTTCTCCATGCATTTTATGCATTGGTAAAAGCACTATGATGAAAAGTGTGATATGTTTTCAGGTATCTCCTATACTAATAGAGCTACATGCTCACCGGTTTGCCACATGATGTAGGCCTATGGAGCTGAACAAGAAACCACCAAAAATTTTAACCAGTCATCGTTCTCACAACACTGAGGACCAGTCATTCGAAATGACTTCTCCATGCATTTTATGCATTGGTAAAAGCACTATGATGAAAAGTGTGATATGTTTTCAGGTATCTCCTATACTAATAGAGCCACATGCTCACCGGTTTGCCACATGATGTAGGCCTATGGACTGAACAAGAAACCACCAAAAATTTTAACCAGTCATCGTTCTCACAACACTGAGGACCAGTCATTCGAAATGACTTCTCCATGCATTTTATGCATTGGTAAAAGCACTATGATGAAAAGTGTGATATGTTTTCAGGTATCTCCTATACTAATAGAGCCACATGCTCACCGGTTTGCCACATGATGTAGGCCTATGGACTGAACAAGAAACCACCAAAAATTTTAACCAGTCATCGTTCTCACAACACTGAGGACCAGTCATTCGAAATGACTTCTCCATGCATTTTATGCATTGGTAAAAGCACTATGATGAAAAGTGTGATATGTTTTCAGGTATCTCCTATACTAATAGAGCCACATGCTCACCGGTTTGCCACATGATGTAGGCCTATGGACTGAACAAGAAACCACCAAAAATTTTAACCAGTCATCGTTCTCACAACACTGAGGACCAGTCATTCGAAATGACTTCTCCATGCATTTTATGCATTGGTAAAAGCACTATGATGAAAAGTGTGATATGTTTTCAGGTATCTCCTATACTAATAGAGCCACATGCTCACCGGTTTGCCACATGATGTAGGCCTATGGACTGAACAAGAAACCACCAAAAATTTTAACCAGTCATCGTTCTCACAACACTGAGGACCAGTCATTCGAAATGACTTCTCCATGCATTTTATGCATTGGTAAAAGCACTATGATGAAAAGTGTGATATGTTTTCAGGTATCTCCTATACTAATAGAGCCACATGCTCACCGGTTTGCCACATGATGTAGGCCTATGGACTGAACAAGAAACCACCAAAAATTTTAACCAGTCATCGTTCTCACAACACTGAGGACCAGTCATTCGAAATGACTTCTCCATGCATTTTATGCATTGGTAAAAGCACTATGATGAAAAGTGTGATATGTTTTCAGGTATCTCCTATACTAATAGAGCCACATGCTCACCGGTTTGCCACATGATGTAGGCCTATGGACTGAACAAGAAACCACCAAAAATTTTAACCAGTCATCGTTCTCACAACACTGAGGACCAGTCATTCGAAATGACTTCTCCATGCATTTTATGCATTGGTAAAAGCACTATGATGAAAAGTGTGATATGTTTTCAGGTATCTCCTATACTAATAGAGCCACATGCTCACCGGTTTGCCACATGATGTAGGCCTATGGACTGAACAAGAAACCACCAAAAATTTTAACCAGTCATCGTTCTCACAACACTGAGGACCAGTCATTCGAAATGACTTCTCCATGCATTTTATGCATTGGTAAAAGCACTATGATGAAAAGTGTGATATGTTTTCAGGTATCTCCTATACTAATAGAGCCACATGCTCACCGGTTTGCCACATGATGTAGGCCTATGGACTGAACAAGAAACCACCAAAAATTTTAACCAGTCATCGTTCTCACAACACTGAGGACCAGTCATTCGAAATGACTTCTCCATGCATTTTATGCATTGGTAAAAGCACTATGATGAAAAGTGTGATATGTTTTCAGGTATCTCCTATACTAATAGAGCCACATGCTCACCGGTTTGCCACATGATGTAGGCCTATGGACTGAACAAGAAACCACCAAAAATTTTAACCAGTCATCGTTCTCACAACACTGAGGACCAGTCATTCGAAATGACTTCTCCATGCATTTTATGCATTGGTAAAAGCACTATGATGAAAAGTGTGATATGTTTTCAGGTATCTCCTATACTAATAGAGCCACATGCTCACCGGTTTGCCACATGATGTAGGCCTATGGACTGAACAAGAAACCACCAAAAATTTTAACCAGTCATCGTTCTCACAACACTGAGGACCAGTCATTCGAAATGACTTCTCCATGCATTTTATGCATTGGTAAAAGCACTATGATGAAAAGTGTGATATGTTTTCAGGTATCTCCTATACTAATAGAGCCACATGCTCACCGGTTTGCCACATGATGTAGGCCTATGGACTGAACAAGAAACCACCAAAAATTTTAACCAGTCATCGTTCTCACAACACTGAGGACCAGTCATTCGAAATGACTTCTCCATGCATTTTATGCATTGGTAAAAGCACTATGATGAAAAGTGTGATATGTTTTCAGGTATCTCCTATACTAATAGAGCCACATGCTCACCGGTTTGCCACATGATGTAGGCCTATGGACTGAACAAGAAACCACCAAAAATTTTAACCAGTCATCGTTCTCACAACACTGAGGACCAGTCATTCGAAATGACTTCTCCATGCATTTTATGCATTGGTAAAAGCACTATGATGAAAAGTGTGATATGTTTTCAGGTATCTCCTATACTAATAGAGCCACATGCTCACCGGTTTGCCACATGATGTAGGCCTATGGACTGAACAAGAAACCACCAAAAATTTTAACCAGTCATCGTTCTCACAACACTGAGGACCAGTCATTCGAAATGACTTCTCCATGCATTTTATGCATTGGTAAAAGCACTATGATGAAAAGTGTGATATGTTTTCAGGTATCTCCTATACTAATAGAGCCACATGCTCACCGGTTTGCCACATGATGTAGGCCTATGGACTGAACAAGAAACCACCAAAAATTTTAACCAGTCATCGTTCTCACAACACTGAGGACCAGTCATTCGAAATGACTTCTCCATGCATTTTATGCATTGGTAAAAGCACTATGATGAAAAGTGTGATATGTTTTCAGGTATCTCCTATACTAATAATAGAGCCACATGCTCACCGGTTTGCCACATGATGTAGGCCTATGGACTGAACAAGAACCACCAAAATTTTAACCAGTCATCGTTCTCACAACACTGAGGACCAGTCATTCGAAATGACTTCTCCATGCATTTTATGCATTGGTAAAAGCACTATGATGAAAAGTGTGATATGTTTTCAGGTATCTCCTATACTAATAGAGCCACATGCTCACCGGTTTGCCACATGATGTAGGCCTATGGACTGAACAAGAAACCACCAAAAATTTTAACCAGTCATCGTTCTCACAACACTGAGGACCAGTCATTCGAAATGACTTCTCCATGCATTTTATGCATTGGTAAAAGCACTATGATGAAAAGTGTGATATGTTTTCAGGTATCTCCTATACTAATAGAGCCACATGCTCACCGGTTTGCCACATGATGTAGGCCTATGGACTGAACAAGAAACCACCAAAAATTTTAACCAGTCATCGTTCTCACAACACTGAGGACCAGTCATTCGAAATGACTTCTCCATGCATTTTATGCATTGGTAAAAGCACTATGATGAAAAGTGTGATATGTTTTCAGGTATCTCCTATACTAATAGAGCCACATGCTCACCGGTTTGCCACATGATGTAGGCCTATGGACTGAACAAGAACCACCAAAAATTTTAACCAGTCATCGTTCTCACAACACTGAGGACCAGTCATTCGAAATGACTTCTCCATGCATTTTATGCATTGGTAAAAGCACTATGATGAAAAGTGTGATATGTTTTCAGGTATCTCCTATACTAATAGAGCCACATGCTCACCGGTTTGCCACATGATGTAGGCCTATGGACTGAACAAGAAACCACCAAAAATTTTAACCAGTCATCGTTCTCACAACACTGAGGACCAGTCATTCGAAATGACTTCTCCATGCATTTTATGCATTGGTAAAAGCACTATGATGAAAGTGTGATATGTTTTCAGGTATCTCCTATACTAATAGAGCCACATGCTCACCGGTTTGCCACATGATGTAGGCCTATGGACTGAACAAGAAACCACCAAAAATTTTAACCAGTCATCGTTCTCACAACACTGAGGACCAGTCATTCGAAATGACTTCTCCATGCATTTTATGCATTGGTAAAAGCACTATGATGAAAAGTGTGATATGTTTTCAGGTATCTCCTATACTAATAGAGCCACATGCTCACCGGTTTGCCACATGATGTAGGCCTATGGACTGAACAAGAAACCACCAAAAATTTTAACCAGTCATCGTTCTCACAACACTGAGGACCAGTCATTCGAAATGACTTCTCCATTGCATTTTATGCATTGGTAAAAGCACTATGATGAAAAGTGTGATATGTTTTCAGGTATCTCCTATACTAATAGAGCCACATGCTCACCGGTTTGCCACATGATGTAGGCCTATGGACTGAACAAGAAACCACCAAAAATTTTAACCAGTCATCGTTCTCACAACACTGAGGACCAGTCATTCGAAATGACTTCTCCATGCATTTTATGCATTGGTAAAAGCACTATGATGAAAAGTGTGATATGTTTTCAGGTATCTCCTATACTAATAGAGCCACATGCTCACCGGTTTGCCACATGATGTAGGCCTATGGACTGAACAAGAAACCACCAAAAATTTTAACCAGTCATCGTTCTCACAACACTGAGGACCAGTCATTCGAAATGACTTCTCCATGCATTTTATGCATTGGTAAAAGCACTATGATGAAAAGTGTGATATGTTTTTCAGGTATCTCCTATACTAATAGAGCCACATGCTCACCGGTTTGCCACATGATGTAGGCCTATGGACTGAACAAGAAACCACCAAAAATTTTAACCAGTCATCGTTCTCACAACACTGAGGACCAGTCATTCGAAATGACTTCTCCATGCATTTTATGCATTGGTAAAAGCACTATGATGAAAAGTGTGATATGTTTTCAGGTATCTCCTATACTAATAGAGCCACATGCCTCACCGGTTTGCCACATGATGTAGGCCTATGGACTGAACAAGAAACCACCAAAAATTTTAACCAGTCATCGTTCTCACAACACTGAGGACCAGTCATTCGAAATGACTTCTCCATGCATTTTATGCATTGGTAAAAGCACTATGATGAAAAGTGTGATATGTTTTCAGGTATCTCCTATACTAATAGAGCCACATGCTCACCGGTTTGCCACATGATGTAGGCCTATGGACTGAACAAGAAACCACCAAAAATTTTAACCAGTCATCGTTCTCACAACACTGAGGACCAGTCATTCGAAATGACTTCTCCATGCATTTTATGCATTGGTAAAAGCACTATGATGAAAAGTGTGATATGTTTTCAGGTATCTCCTATACTAATAGAGCCACATGCTCACCGGTTTGCCACATGATGTAGGCCTATGGACTGAACAAGAAACCACCAAAAATTTTAACCAGTCATCGTTCTCACAACACTGAGGACCAGTCATTCGAAATGACTTCTCCATGCATTTTATGCATTGGTAAAAGCACTATGATGAAAAGTGTGATATGTTTTCAGGTATCTCCTATACTAATAGAGCCACATGCTCACCGGTTTGCCACATGATGTAGGCCTATGACTGAACAAGAAACCACCAAAAATTTTAACCAGTCATCGTTCTCACAACACTGAGGACCAGTCATTCGAAATGACTTCTCCATGCATTTTATGCATTGGTAAAAGCACTATGATGAAAAGTGTGATATGTTTTCAGGTATCTCCTATACTAATAGAGCCACATGCTCACCGGTTTGCCACATGATGTAGGCCTATGGACTGAACAAGAAACCACCAAAAATTTTAACCAGTCATCGTTCTCACAACACTGAGGACCAGTCATTCGAAATGACTTCTCCATGCATTTTATGCATTGGTAAAAGCACTATGATGAAAAGTGTGATATGTTTTCAGGTATCTCCTATACTAATAGAGCCACATGCTCACCGGTTTGCCACATGATGTAGGCCTATGGACTGAACAAGAAACCACCAAAAATTTTAACCAGTCATCGTTCTCACAACACTGAGGACCAGTCATTCGAAATGACTTCTCCATGCATTTTATGCATTGGTAAAAGCACTATGATGAAAAGTGTGATATGTTTTCAGGTATCTCCTATACTAATAGAGCCACATGCTCACCGGTTTGCCACATGATGTAGGCCTATGGACTGAACAAGAAACCACAAAAATTTTAACCAGTCATCGTTCTCACAACACTGAGGACAGTCATTCGAAATGACTTCTCCATGCATTTTATGCATTGGTAAAAGCACTATGATGAAAGTGTGATATGTTTTCAGGTATCTCCTATACTAATAGAGCCACATGCTCACCGGTTTGCCACATGATGTAGGCCTATGGACTGAACAAGAAACCACCAAAAATTTTTAACCAGTCATCGTTCTCACAACACTGAGGACCAGTCATTCGAAATGACTTCTCCATGCATTTTATGCATTGGTAAAAGCACTATGATGAAAAGTGTGATATGTTTTCAGGTATCTCCTATACTAATAGAGCCACATGCTCACCGGTTTGCCACATGATGTAGGGCCTATGGACTGAACAAGAAGCCACCAAAAATTTTAACCAGTCATCGTTCTCACAACACTGAGGACCAGTCATTCGAAATGACTTCTCCATGCATTTTATGCATTGGTAGAAGCACTATGATGAAAAGTGTGATATGTTTTCAGGTATCTCCTATACTAATAGAGCCACATGCTCACCGGTTTGCCACATGATGTAGGCCTATGGACTGAACAAGAAACCACCAAAAATTTTAACCAGTCATCGTTCTCACAACACTGAGGACCAGTCATTCGAAATGACTTCTCCATGCATTTTATGCATTGGTAAAAGCACTATGATGAAAAGTGTGATACGTTTTCAGGTATCTCCTATACTGATAGAGCCACATGCTCACCGGTTTGCCACATGATGTAGGCCTATGGACTGAACAAGAAACCACCAAAAATTTTAACCAGTCATCGTTCTCACAACACTGAGGACCAGTCATTCGAAATGACTTCTCCATGCATTTTATGCATTGGTAAAAGCACTATGATGAAAAGTGTGATATGTTTTCAGGTATCTCCTATACTAATAGAGCCACATGCTCACCGGTTTGCCACATGATGTAGGCCTATGGACTGAACAAGAAACCACCAAAAATTTTAACCAGTCATCGTTCTCACAACACTGAGGACCAGTCATTCGAAATGACTTCTCCATGCATTTTTGTGCATTGGTAAAAGCACTATGATGAAAAGTGTGATATGTTTTCAGGTATCTCCTATACTAATAGAGCCACATGCTCACCGGTTTGCCACATGATGTAGGCCCTATGGACTGAACAAGAAACCACCAAAAATTTTAAACCAGTCATCGTTCTCACAACACTGAGGACCAGTCATTCGAAATGACTTCTCCATGCATTTTATGCATTGGTAAAAGCACTATGATGAAAAGTGTGATATGTTTTCAGGTAATCTCCTATACTAATAGAGCCACATGCTCACCGGTTTGCCACATGATGTAGGCCTATCGACTGAACAAGAAACCACCAAAAATTTTAACCAGTCATCGTTCTCACAACACTGAGGACCAGTCATTCGAAATGACTTCTCCATGCATTTTATGCATTGGTAAAAGCACTATGATGAAAAGTGTGATATGTTTTCAGGTATCTCCTATACTAATAGAGCCACATGCTCACCGGTTTGCCACATGATGTAGGCCTATCGACTGAACAAGAAACCACCAAAAATTTTAACCAGTCATCGTTCTCACAACACTGAGGACCAGTCATTCGAAATGACTTCTCCATGCATTTTATGCATTGGTAAAAGCACTATGATGAAAAGTGTGATATGTTTTCAGGTATCTCCTATACTAATAGAGCCACATGCTCACCGGTTTGCCACATGATGTAGGCCTATGGACTGAACAAGAAACCACCAAAAATTTTAACCAGTCATCGTTCTCACAACACTGAGGACCAGTCATTCGAAATGACTTCTCCATGCATTTTATGCATTGGTAAAAGCACTATGATGAAAAGTGTGATATGTTTTCAGGTATCTCCTATACTAATAGAGCCACATGCTCACCGGTTTGCCACATGATGTAGGCCTATGGACTGAACAAGAAACCACCAAAAATTTTAACCAGTCATCGTTCTCACAACACTGAGGACCAGTCATTCGAAATGACTTCTCCATGCATTTTATGCATTGGTAAAAGCACTATGATGAAAAGTGTGATATGTTTTCAGGTATCTCCTATACTAATAGAGCCACATGCTCACCGGTTTGCCACATGATGTAGGCCTATGGACTGAACAAGAAACCACCAAAAATTTTAACCAGTCATCGTTCTCACAACACTGAGGACCAGTCATTCGAAATGACTTCTCCATGCATTTTATGCATTGGTAAAAGCACTATGATGAAAAGTGTGATATGTTTTCAGGTATCTCCTATACTAATAGAGCCACATGCTCACCGGTTTGCCACATGATGTAGGCCTATGGACTGAACAAGAAACCACCAAAAATTTTAACCAGTCATCGTTCTCACAACACTGAGGACCAGTCATTCGAAATGACTTCTCCATGCATTTTATGCATTGGTAAAAGCACTATGATGAAAAGTGTGATATGTTTTCAGGTATCTCCTATACTAATAGAGCCACATGCTCACCGGTTTGCCACATGATGTAGGCCTATGGACTGAACAAGAAACCACCAAAAATTTTAACCAGTCATCGTTCTCACAACACTGAGGACCAGTCATTCGAAATGACTTCTCCATGCATTTTATGCATTGGTAAAAGCACTATGATGAAAAGTGTGATATGTTTTCAGGTATCTCCTATACTAATAGAGCCACATGCTCACCGGTTTGCCACATGATGTAGGCCTATGGACTGAACAAGAAACCACCAAAATTTTAACCAGTCATCGTTCTCACAACACTGAGGACCAGTCATTCGAAATGACTTCTCCATGCATTTTATGCATTGGTAAAAGCACTATGATGAAAAGTGTGATATGTTTTCAGGTATCTCCTATACTAATAGAGCCACATGCTCACCGGTTTGCCACATGATGTAGGCCTATGGACTGAACAAGAAAACCACCAAAAATTTTAACCAGTCATCGTTCTCACAACACTGAGGACCAGTCATTCGAAATGACTTCTCCATGCATTTTATGCATTGGTAAAAGCACTATGATGAAAAGTGTGATATGTTTTCAGGTATCTCCTATACTGAATAGAGCCACATGCTCACCGGTTTGCCACATGATGTAGGCCTATGGACTGAACAAGAAACCACCAAAAATTTTAACCGAGTCATCGTTCTCACAACACTGAGGACCAGTCATTCGAAATGACTTCTCCAGTGCATTTTATGCATTGGTAAAAGCACTATGATGAAAAGTGTGATATGTTTTCAGGTATCTCCTATACTAATAGAGCCACATGCTCACCGGTTTGCCACATGATGTAGGCCTATGGACTGAACAAGAAACCACCAAAAATTTTAACCAGTCATCGTTCTCACAACACTGAGGACCAGTCATTCGAAATGACTTCTCCATGCATTTTATGCATTGGTAAAAGCACTATGATGAAAGTGTGATATGTTTTCAGGTATCTCCTATACTAATAGAGCCACATGCTCACCGGTTTGCCACATGATGTAGGCCTATGGACTGAACAAGAAACCACCAAAAATTTTAACCAGTCATCGTTCTCACAACACTGAGGACCAGTCATTCGAAATGACTTCTCCATGCATTTTATGCATTGGTAAAAGCACTATGATGAAAAGTGTGATATGTTTTCAGGTATCTCCTATACTAATAGAGCCACATGCTCACCGGTTTGCCACATGATGTAGGCCTATGGACTGAACAAGAAACCACCAAAAATTTTAACACAGTCATCGTTCTCACAACACTGAGGACCAGTCATTCGAAATGACTTCTCCATGCATTTTATGCATTGGTAAAAGCACTATGATGAAAAGTGTGATATGTTTTCAGGTATCTCCTATACTAATAGAGCCACATGCTCACCGGTTTGCCACATGATGTAGGCCTATGGACTGAACAAGAAACCACCAAAAATTTTAACCAGTCATCGTTCTCACAACACTGAGGACCAGTCATTCGAAATGACTTCTCCATGCATTTTATGCATTGGTAAAAGCACTATGATGAAAAGTGTGATATGTTTTCAGGTATCTCCTATACTAATAGAGCCACATGCTCACCGGTTGCCACATGATGTAGGCCTATGGACTGAACAAGAAACCACCAAAAATTTTAACCAGTCATCGTTCTCACAACACTGAGGACCAGTCATTCGAAATGACTTCTCCATGCATTTTATGCATTGGTAAAAGCACTATGATGAAAAGTGGTGATATGTTTTCAGGTATCTCCTATACTAATAGAGCCACATGCTCACCGGTTTGCCACATGATGTAGGCCTATGGACTGAACAAGAAACCACAAAAATTTTAACCAGTCATCGTTCTCACAACACTGAGGACCAGTCATTCGAAATGACTTCTCCATGCATTTTATGCATTGGTAAAAGCACTATGATGAAAAGTGTGATATGTTTTCAGGTATCTCCTATACTAATAGAGCCACATGCTCACCGGTTTGCCACATGATGTAGGCCTATGGACTGAACAAGAAACCACCAAAAATTTTAACCAGTCATCGTTCTCACAACACTGAGGACCAGTCATTCGAAATGACTTCTCCATGCATTTTATGCATTGGTAAAAGCACTATGATGAAAAGTGTGATATGTTTTCAGGTATCTCCTATACTAATAGAGCCACATGCTCACCGGTTTGCCACATGATGTAGGCCTATGGACTGAACAAGAAACCACCAAAAATTTTAACCAGTCATCGTTCTCACAACACTGAGGACCAGTCATTCGAAATGACTTCTCCATGCATTTTATGCATTGGTAAAAGCACTATGATGAAAAGTGTGATATGTTTTCAGGTATCTCCTATACTAATAGAGCCACATGCTCACCGTTTGCCACATGATGTAGGCCTATGGACTGAACAAGAAACCACCAAAAATTTTAACCAGTCATCGTTCTCACAACACTGAGGACCAGTCATTCGAAATGACTTCTCCATGCATTTTATGCATTGGTAAAAGCACTATGATGAAAAGTGTGATATGTTTTCAGGTATCTCCTATACTAATAGAGCCACATGCTCACCGGTTTGCCACATGATGTAGGCCTATGGACTGAACAAGAAACCACCAAAAATTTTAACCAGTCATCGTTCTCACAACACTGAGGACCAGTCATTCGAAATGACTTCTCCATGCATTTTATGCATTGGTAAAAGCACTATGATGAAAAGTGTGATATGTTTTCAGGTATCTCCTATACTAATAGAGCCACATGCTCACCGGTTTGCCACATGATGTAGGCCTATGACTGAACAAGAAACCACCAAAAATTTTAACCAGTCATCGTTCTCACAACACTGAGGACCAGTCATTCGAAATGACTTCTCCATGCATTTTATGCATTGGTAAAAGCACTATGATGAAAAGTGTGATATGTTTTCAGGTATCTCCTATACTAATAGAGCCACATGCTCACCGGTTTGCCACATGATGTAGGCCTATCGACTGAACAAGAAACCACCAAAAATTTTAACCAGTCATCGTTCTCACAACACTGAGGACCAGTCATTCGAAATGACTTCTCCATGCATTTTATGCATTGGTAAAAGCACTATGATGAAAAGTGTGATATGTTTTCAGGTATCTCCTATACTAATAGAGCCACATGCTCACCGGTTTGCCACATGATGTAGGCCTAGGGACTGAACAAGAAACCACCAAAAATTATAACCAGTCATCGTTCTCACAACACTGAGGACCAGTCATTCGAAATGACTTCTCCATGCATTTTATGCATTGGTAAAAGCACTATGATGAAAAGTGTGATATGTTTTCAGGTATCTCCTATACTAATAGAGCCACATGCTCACCGGTTTGCCACATGATGTAGGCCTATGGACTGAACAAGAAACCACCAAAAATTTTAACCAGTCATCGTTCTCACAACACTGAGGACCAGTCATTCGAAATGACTTCTCCATGCATTTTATGCATTGGTAAAAGCACTATGATGAAAAGTGTGATATGTTTTCAGGTATCTCCTATACTAATAGAGCCACATGCTCACCCGGTTTGCCACATGATGTAGGCCTATGGACTGAACAAGAAACCACCAAAATTTTAACCAGTCATCGTTCTCACAACACTGAGGACCAGTCATTCGAAATGACTTCTCCATGCATTTTATGCATTGGTAAAAGCACTATGATGAAAAGTGTGATATGTTTTCAGGTATCTCCCTATACTAATAGAGCCACATGCTCACCGGTTTGCCACATGATGTAGGCCTATGGACTGAACAAGAAACCACCAAAAATTTTAACCAGTCATCGTTCTCACAACACTGAGGACCAGTCATTCGAAATGACTTCTCCATGCATTTTATGCATTGGTAAAAGCACTATGATGAAAAGTGTGATATGTTTTCAGGTATCTCCTATACTAATAGAGCCACATGCTCACCGGTTTGCCACATGATGTAGGCCTATGGACTGAACAAGAAACCACCAAAAATTTTAACCAGTCATCGTTCTCACAACACTGAGGACCAGTCATTCGAAATGACTTCTCCATGCATTTTATGCATTGGTAAAAGCACTATGATGAAAAGTGTGATATGTTTTCAGGTATCTCCTATACTAATAGAGCCACATGCTCACCGGTTTGCCACATGATGTAGGCCTATCGGACTGTGAACAAGAAACCACCAAAAATTTTAACCAGTCATCGTTCTCACAACACTGAGGACCAGTCATTCGAAATGACTTCTCCATGCATTTTATGCATTGGTAAAAGCACTATGATGAAAAGTGTGATATGTTTTCAGTATCTCCTATACTAATAGAGCCACATGCTCACCGGTTTGCCACATGATGTAGGCCTATGGACTGAACAAGAAACCACCAAAAATTTTAACCAGTCATCGTTCTCACAACACTGAGGACCAGTCATTCGAAATGACTTCTCCATGCATTTTATGCATTGGTAAAAGCACTATTGATGAAAAGTGTGATATGTTTTCAGGTATCTCCTATACTAATAGAGCCACATGCTCACCGGTTTGCCACATGATGTAGGCCTATGGACTGAACAAGAAACCACCAAAATTTTAACCAGTCATCGTTCTCACAACACTGAGGACCAGTCAATTCGAAATGACTTCTCCATGCATTTTATGCATTGGTAAAAGCACTATGATGAAAAGTGTGATATGTTTTCAGGTATCTCCTATACTAATAGAGCCACATGCTCACCGGTTTGCCACATGATGTAGGCCTATGGACTGAACAAGAAACCACCAAAAATTTTAACCAGTCATCGTTCTCACAACACTGAGGACCAGTCATTCGAAATGACTTCTCCATGCATTTTATGCATTGGTAAAAGCACTATGATGAAAAGTGTGATATGTTTTCAGGTATCTCCTATACTAATAGAGCCACATGCTCACCGGTTTGCCACATGATGTAGGCCTATGGACTGAACAAGGAAACCACCAAAATTTTAACCAGTCATCGTTCTCACAACACTGAGGACCAGTCATTCGAAATGACTTCTCCATGCATTTTATGCATTGGTAAAAGCACTATGATGAAAAGTGTGATATGTTTTTCAGGTATCTCCTATACTAATAGAGCCACATGCTCACCGGTTTGCCACATGATGTAGGCCTATGGACTGAACAAGAAACCACCTAAAAATTTTAACCAGTCATCGTTCTCACAACACTGAGGACCAGTCATTCGAAATGACTTCTCCATGCATTTTATGCATTGGTTAAAAGCACTATGATGAAAAGTGTGATATGTTTTCAGGTATCTCCTATACAATAGAGCCACATGCTCACCGGTTTGGCACATGATGTAGGCCTATGGAGACGGGAACCAGAAACCACCAAAAATTTTAACCAGTCATCTGTTCTCACAACACTGAGGACCATGTCATTCGGAAATGACTTCTCCCATGCATTTTATGCACTTGTAAAAGCTCTATGATGAAATAGTGTTGATATGTTTTCAGGTTATCTCCTAAACCTAATAGAGCCACATGCTCACAGGTTTGCCACATGATGTAGGCCTATGGACTGAACAAGAAACACCAAAAATATTAACCAGTTCATCACACTGAGGACCAGTCATTCGAAATGACTTCTCCATGCATTTTATGCATTGGTAAAAGCACTATGATGAAAAGTGTATATGTTTTCAGGTATCTTCTATACTAATAGAGCCACATGCTCACCGGTTTGCCACATGATGTAGGCCTATGGACTGAACAAGAAACCACCAAAAATTTTAACCAGTCATCGTTCTCACAACACTGAGGACCAGTCATTCGAAATGACTTCTCCATGCATTTTATGCATTGGTAAAAGCACTATGATGAAAAGTGTGATATGTTTTCAGGTATCTCCTATACTAATAGAGCCACATGCTCACCGGTTTGCCACATGATGTAGGCCTATGGACTGAACAAGAAACCACCAAAAATTTTAACCAGTCATCGTTCTCACAACACTGAGGACCAGTCATTCGAAATGACTTCTCCATGCATTTTATGCATTGGTAAAAGCACTATGATGAAAAGTGTGATATGTTTTCAGGTATCTCCTATACTAATAGAGCCACATGCTCACCGGTTTGCCACATGATGTAGGCCTATGGACTGAACAAGAAACGCACCAAAAATTTTAACCAGTCATCGTTCTCACAACACTGAGGACCAGTCATTCGAAATGACTTCTCCATGCATTTTATGCATTGGTAAAAGCACTATGATGAAAAGTGTGATATGTTTTCAGGTATCTCCTATACTAATAGAGCCACATGCTCACCGGTTTGCCACATGATGTAGGCCTATGGACTGAACAAGAAACCACCAAAAATTTTAACCAGTCATCGTTCTCACAACACTGAGGACCAGTCATTCGAAATGACTTCTCCATGCATTTTATGCATTGGTAAAAGCACTATGATGAAAAGTGTGATATGTTTTCAGGTATCTCCTATACTAATAGAGCCACATGCTCACCGGTTTGCCACATGATGTAGGCCTATGGACTGAACAAGAAACCACCAAAAAATTTTAACCAGTCATCGTTCTCACAACACTGAGGACCAGTCATTCGAAATGACTTCTCCATGCATTTTATGCATTGGTAAAAGCACTATGATGAAAAGTGTGATATGTTTTCAGGTATCTCCTATACTAATAGAGCCACATGCTCACCGGTTTGCCACATGATGTAGGCCTATGGACTGAACAAGAAACCACCAAAAATTTTAACCAGTCATCGTTCTCACAACACTGAGGACCAGTCATTCGAAATGACTTCTCCATGCATTTTATGCATTGGTAAAAGCACTATGATGAAAAGTGTGATATGTTTTCAGGTATCTCCTATACTAATAGAGCCACATGCTCACCGGTTTGCCACATGATGTAGGCCTATGGACTGAACAAGAAACCACCAAAAATTTTAACCAGTCATCGTTCTCACAACACTGAGGACCAGTCATTCGAAATGACTTCTCCATGCATTTTATGCATTGGTAAAAGCACTATGATGAAAAGTGTGATATGTTTTCAGGTATCTCCTATACTAATAGAGCCACATGCTCACCGGTTTGCCACATGATGTAGGCCTATGGACTGAACAAGAAACCACCAAAAATTTTAACCAGTCATCGTTCTCACAACACTGAGGACCAGTCATTCGAAATGACTTCTCCATGCATTTTATGCATTGGTAAAAGCACTATGATGAAAAGTGTGATATGTTTTCAGGTATCTCCTATACTAATAGAGCCACATGCTCACCGGTTTGCCACATGATGTAGGCCTATGGACTGAACAAGAAACCACCAAAAATTTTAACCAGTCATCGTTCTCACAACACTGAGGACCAGTCATTCGAAATGACTTCTCCATGCATTTTATGCATTGGTAAAAGCACTATGATGAAAAGTGTGATATGTTTTCAGGTATCTCCTATACTAATAGAGCCACATGCTCACCGGTTTGCCACATGATGTAGGCCTATGGACTGAACAAGAAACCACCAAAAATTTTAACCAGTCATCGTTCTCACAACACTGAGGACCAGTCATTCGAAATGACTTCTCCATGCATTTTATGCATTGGTAAAAGCACTATGATGAAAAGTGTGATATGTTTTCAGGTATCTCCTATACTAATAGAGCCACATGCTCACCGGTTTGCCACATGATGTAGGCCTATGGACTGAACACAAGAAACCACCAAAAATTTTAACCAGTCATCGTTCTCACAACACTGAGGACCAGTCATTCGAAATGACTTCTCCATGCATTTTATGCATTGGTAAAAGCACTATGATGAAAAGTGTGATATGTTTTCAGGTATCTCCTATACTAATAGAGCCACATGCTCACCGGTTTGCCACATGATGTAGGCCTATGGACTGAACAAGAAACCACCAAAAATTTTAACCAGTCATCGTTCTCACAACACTGAGGACCAGTCATTCGAAATGACTTCTCCATGCATTTTATGCATTGGTAAAAGCACTATGATGAAAAGTGTGATATGTTTTCAGGTATCTCCTATACTAATAGAGCCACATGCTCACCGGTTTGCCACATGATGTAGGCCTATGGACTTGAACAAGAAACCACCAAAAATTTTAACCAGTCATCGTTCTCACAACACTGAGGACCAGTCATTCGAAATGACTTCTCCATGCATTTTATGCATTGGTAAAAGCACTATGATGAAAAGTGTGATATGTTTTCAGGTATCTCCTATACTAATAGAGCCACATGCTCACCGGTTTGCCACATGATGTAGGCCTATGGACTGAACAAGAAACCACCAAAATTTTAACCAGTCATCGTTCTCACAACACTGAGGACCAGTCATTCGAAATGACTTCTCCATGCATTTTATGCATTGGTAAAAGCACTATGATGAAAAGTGTGATATGTTTTCAGGTATCTCCTATACTAATAGAGCCACATGCTCACCGGTTTGCCACATGATGTAGGCCTATGGACTGAACAAGAAACCACCAAAAATTTTAACCAGTCATCGTTCTCACAACACTGAGGACCAGTCATTCGAAATGACTTCTCCATGCATTTTATGCATTGGTAAAAGCACTATGATGAAAAGTGTGATATGTTTTCAGGTATCTCCTATACTAATAGAGCCACATGCTCACCGGTTTTGCCACATGATGTAGGCCTATGGACTGAACAAGAAACCACCAAAAATTTTAACCAGTCATCGTTCTCACAACACTGAGGACCAGTCATTCGAAATGACTTCTCCATGCATTTTATGCATTGGTAAAAGCACTATGATGAAAAGTGTGATATGTTTTCAGGTATCTCCTATACTAATAGAGCCACATGCTCACCGGTTTGCCACATGATGTAGGCCTATGGACTGAACAAGAAACCACCAAAATTTTAACCAGTCATCGTTCTCACAACACTGAGGACCAGTCATTCGAAATGACTTCTCCATGCATTTTATGCATTGGTAAAAGCACTATGATGAAAAGTGTGATATGTTTTCAGGTATCTCCTATACTAATAGAGCCACATGCTCACCGGTTTGCCACATGATGTAGGCCTATGGACTGGAACAAGAAACCACCAAAAATTTTAACCAGTCATCGTTCTCACAACACTGAGGACCAGTCACTTCGAAATGACTTCTCCATGCATTTTAT